>NC_056433.1:83738348-83768348 GCF_018296145.1 Oncorhynchus tshawytscha
ACAGACCGAACACATCCCAATACAATCTGATTGTAATTGACCCCACCCTTGCTACAGACGGACACATCCCAATACAATCTGATTGTAATTAACCCCAACCTTGCTACAGACCGAACACATCTCAATACAATCTGATTGTAATTGACCCCACCCTTGCTACAGACGGGACACATCCCAATACAATCTGATTGTAATTGACCCCAACCTTGCTACAGACCGAACACATCTCAATACAATCTGATTGTAATTGACCCCAACCCTTGCTACAGACCGGACACATCCCAATACAATCTGATTGTAATTAACCCCAACCTTGCTACAGACCGAACACATCTCAATACAATCTGATTGTAATTGACCCCACCCTTGCTACAGACGGGACACATCCCAATACAATCTGATTGTAATTGACCCCAACCTTGCTACAGACCGAACACATCCCAATACAATCTGATTGTAATTGACCCCAACCTTGCTACAGACCGAACACATCCCAATACAATCTGATTGTAATTGACCCCAACCTTGCTACAGACCGAACACATCCCAATACAATCTGATTGTAATTGACCCCAACCTTGCTACAGACCGAACACATCCCAATATAATCTGATTGTAATTGACCCCAACCTTGCTACAGACCGAACACATCCCAATACAATCTGATTGTAATTGACCCCAACCTTGCTACAGACCGAACACATCCCAATACAATCTGATTGTAATTGACCCCACCCTTGCTACAGACGGACACATCCCAATACAATCTGATTGTAATTGACCCCAACCTTGCTACAGACCGGTAATTGACCCCACCCACCCTCCCAATGATTGTAATTGACTACAGACGGGACACATCCCAATACAATCTGATTGTAATTGACCCCAACCTTGCTACAGACCGAACACATCCCAATACAATCTGATTGTAATTGACCCCAACCTTGCTACAGACCGAACACATCCCAATACAATCTGATTGTAATTGACCCCTTGCTACAGACCTTCCCAATACAATCTGATTGTAATTGACCCCAACCTTGCTACAGACCGAACACATCCCAATACAATCTGATTGTAATTGACCCCCTTGCTAAGACCACATCCCAATACAATCTGATTGTAATACAGCTACAGACCGAACACATCCCAATACAATCTGATTGTAATTGACCCCAACCTTGCTACAGACGGGACACATCCCAATACAATCTGATTGTAATTGACCCCAACCTTGCTACAGACGGACACATCCCAATACAATCTGATTGTAATTGACCCCAACCTTGCTACAGACCGAACACATCTCAATACAATCTGATTGTAATTGACCCCAACCTTGCTACAGACCGAACACATCCCAATACAATCTGATTGTAATTGACCCCAACCTTGCTACAGACCGAACACATCCCAATACAATCTGATCACTGCCCTTGTCTCATTGGAATTGACCACTTATTTTAAAGAAATTGTTTTCCTTTTAATATTGTGGCCACCTATCGGGCACTCTCACTTATCTGTGGTCATGAGGAAAAAGGTACAGGAAAGTGAGCCATTCCTTGAAAAAAGAACAATGAGCAAAGAAAGAATATTGTGACATAATAATGATACTATGACATAATAATGATAATATTATGACATAATAATGATACTATGACATAATAATGATAATATTACGACATGGTCATAGCCAGGTTTAATCTTTATTTCTTGTGACTCTCCCTCCTTCTAGGTTTGCTAAACTGTTGCTGCGTCTCCCCGCCCTGCGCTCCATAGGCCTCAAGTGTTTGGAGCACCTGTTTTTCTTCAAGCTGATAGGAGACACGCCCATAGACACCTTTCTCATGGAGATGCTCGAAGCGCCACACCAAATCACATGACACGAGTCCCACTTCCCTCTGTATATACTCCCACAATGTAATTGCTACGAAGATGAAACTTGATTCGAGTTGTAAAACAGATGTATTTTGTACAAAGAACAAATGATTATTAATGTCAACAATGTGTGTTTTTTGGGGGGTACGAGGAACGTCCTGTTTAAGAGAGTGGAATGGGGTGTAAAAAAAAATACTCTGTTAAAACACAATTCTAATCAAATTTTGTAAATAGATAATTTCAGGTATCCATTTTAAAAGCAACCCAAAGCAATATTGAAAATAATATTTTATTAAAAGATGAATTGTATAACACTGAAAACCGTCCCTAAGTTTCTAAAAAAAAACAATTTTTAGAATTCTTCCAGAATAAAATAATATACAATTTGGATTTTTCGGAATAGTTTTGTTTGTGATGTTTCTCATGCCTTTTCACAATGATTAAACAGACTAGGTGGTACCATATATCACACATTCATATAGAGTCCGGTCCAAAATTATTGGCACCCTTGATAAATACTGAGCTATATTGTATGTAGCAAAAAATATATAACAATTATATAATTTATACTAATACATTCCTCAGCTAAATAGATTTCGTTTAACAAGTAACACAAAAAAGTTCTCTAAAAGACTGGTCAAAATCATTGGCACCCCTTACGAGGATAATGACACTGAGCTTTTTTCTAAAATGTTTTATGCGATTGGAGAACACATTGGGATCTTAGACCAGATTTCCTCCATACAGTATCTTTCTAGATTCTTGATATCCTTCTGTCCTCATGAACTGCCCTCTTCAATTCAAACCACAGGTTTTCAATGGGGTTCAAGTCCGGAGATTGAGATGGCCATTGCAAAATGTTGATTTTGGGGTCAATGAACCATTTCTTTCTGGATCTTTATGTGTTATTGTCTTGCTGGAAGATACACTCTTGGCCAAGTTTCAGCCTCCTGGCAGAGGAACCAGGTTTTTGGCTAAAATGGTTCATGATGTTATTGTTCCTTAACAAGGGCCCGAGGACCAGTGGAAGCAAAATAGCCTCATAACATCAAAGCTCCACCACCATATTTTACAGTAGGTTATTCATTTTACCCCCTTTTCGTGGTGTCCAATTGTTCGTAGCTACTATCTTGTCTCATCGCTACAACTCCTGTACGGGCTCGGGAGAGACGAAGGTTGAGAGTCATGCATCCTCCGATACACAACCCAACCAAGCTGCACTGCTTCTTTAACACAGCGCGCATCCAACCCGGAAGCCAGCCGCACCAATGTGTCAGAGGAAACACTGTGCACCTGGCAACCTGGTTAGCGTGCACTGCGCCCGGCCCGCCACAGGAGTCGCTAGTGCGCAATGAGACAAGGATATCCCTACCTATCCTCCCTAACCCGGACGATACTAGGCCAATTGTGCATCGCCCCACAGACCTCCCGGTTTCAGCCGGCTGTGACGGAGCCTGGGCGCGAACCCAGGGTCTCTGGTGGCACAGCTAGGGCTGCGATGCAGTGCCCTAGTCCACAGTGTCCTAGTCCACAGTGCCCTAGTCCACAGTGCCCTAGTCCACAGTGCCCTAGTCCACAGTGCCCTAGTCCACTGCACCACCTGGAAGGCCCCATGCCTCCCGTTTTTGACACCAAGCACCATCGCTGGTGGGCGTGGCCAAATAGCTCTATTTTCAAGTCATCTGACCATAGCACCCCTGGTGGGCGTGGCCAAATAGCTCTATTTTCAAGTCATCTGATCATAGCAGCGCCTGAAGTTCAAATCAAATCAAATCAAATTTTATTTGTCACATACACATGGTTAGCAGATGTTAATGCGAGTGTAGCGAAATGCTTGTGCTTCTAGTTCCGACAATGCAGTAATAACCAACAAGTAATCTAACTAACAATTCCAAAACTACTGTCTTATACACAGTGTAAGGGGATAAAGAATATGTACATAAGGATATATGAATGAGTGATGGTACAGAGCAGCATAGGCAAGATACAGTAGATGGTATCGAGTACAGTATATACATCTGAGATGAGTATGTAAACAAAGTGGCATAGTTAAAGTGGCTAGTGATACATGTATTACATAAGGATGCAGTCGATGATATAGAGTACAGTATATACGTATGCATATGAGATGAATAATGTAGGGTAAGTAACATTATATAA
Organism: Oncorhynchus tshawytscha; assembly: GCF_018296145.1. Classification (NCBI taxonomy): domain Eukaryota; kingdom Metazoa; phylum Chordata; class Actinopteri; order Salmoniformes; family Salmonidae; genus Oncorhynchus; species Oncorhynchus tshawytscha. The sequence goes on from NC_056433.1 coordinate 83,742,387, forward strand.
GGTAGCATTGTTTAAAGTGGCTAGTGATATATTTACATCATTTCCCATCAATTCCCATTATTAAAGTGGCTGGAGTTGAGTCAGTGTCAGTGTCAGTGTGTTGGCAGCAGCCACTCAATGTTAGTGGTGGCTGTTTAACAGTCTGATGGCCTTGAGATAGAAGCTGTTTTTCAGTCTCTCGGTCCCAGCTTTGATGCACCTGTACTGACCTCGCCTTCTGGATGATAGCGGGGTGAACAGGCAGTGGCTCGGGTGGTTGATGTCCTTGATGATCTTTATGGCCTTACTGTAACATCGGGTGGTGTAGGTGTCCTGGAGGGCAGGTAGTTTGCCCCCGGTGATGCGTTGTGCAGACCTCACTACCCTCTGGAGAGCCTTACGGTTGTGGGCGGAGCAGTTGCCGTACCAGGCGGTGATACAGCCCGCCAGGATGCTCTCGATTGTGCATCTGTAGAAGTTTGTGAGTGCTTTTGGTGACAAGCCGAATTTCTTCAGCCTTCTGAGGTTGAAGAGGCGCTGCTGCGCCTTCTTCACGATGCTGTCTGTGTGAGTGGACCAATTCAGTTTGTCTGTGATGTGTATGCCAAGGAACTTAAAACTTGCTACCCTCTCCACTACTGTTCCATCGATGTGGATAGGGGGCTGTTCCCTCTGCTGTTTCCTGAAGTCCACAATCATCTCCTTAGTTTTGTTGACGTTGAGTGTGAGGTTATTTTCCTGACACCACACTCCGAGGGCCCTCACCTCCTCCCTGTAGGCCGTCTCGTCGTTGTTGGTAATCAAGCCTACCACTGTTGTGTCGTCCGCAAACTTGATGATTGAGTTGGAGGCGTGCGTGGCCACGCAGTCGTGGGTGAACAGGGAGTACAGGAGAGGGCTCAGAACGCACCCTTGTGGGGCCCCAGTGTTGAGGATCAGCGGGGTGGAGATGTTGTTGCCTACCCTCACCACCTGGGGGCGGCCCGTCAGGAAGTCCAGTACCCAGTTGCACAGGGCGGGGTCGAGACCCAGGGTCTCGAGCTTGATGACGAGCTTGGAGGGTACTATGGTGTTGAATGCCGAGCTGTAGTCGATGAACAGCATTCTCACATAGGTATTCCTCTTGTCCAGATGGGTTAGGGTAGTGTGCAGTGTGGTTGAGATTGCATCGTCTGTGGACCTATTTGGGCGGTAAGCAAATTGGAGTGGGTCTAGGGTGTCAGGTAGGGTGGAGGTGATATGGTCCTTGACTAGTCTCTCAAAGCACTTCATGATGACGGATGTGAGTGCTACGGGCGGTAGTCGTTTAGCTCAGTTACCTTAGCTTTCTTGGGAACAGGAACAATGGTGGCCCTCTTGAAGCATGTGGGAACAGCAGACTGGTATAGGGATTGATTGAATATGTCCGTAAACACACCGGCCAGCTGGTCTGCGCATGCTCTGAGGGCGCGGCTGGGGATGCCGTCTGGGCCTGCAGCCTTGCGAGGGTTAACACGTTTACGTTGTTTTCGTTGCAGGCCGTGTCAGTGGCACTGTATTGTCTAAATGGCACAGGCACTTGGATTGGAATGGTACTATGGTCAGATGATCAACAAAGATTATAGTTCATTGACCACACAAATCAACATCTCAGACTCCGGACTTGAACCCCATTGAAAACCTGTGGTTTGAATTGAAGAGGGCAGCTCATGAGGACAGACCGAAGGATATGGAAAGAATCTGTATGGAGGAAATCTGGTCTAAGATCCCAATGTGTTCTCTCATCTCATTAAACATAAACAGTTCATAAAAAGGCTTAGTGTCGTTATCCTCGCAAGGGGAGGATGCTGGAATATTTAAATCTCTTTGCAAGGGGAGGATGCTGGAATATTTAAATCTCTTTGCAAGGGGAGGATGCTGGAATATTTAAATCTCTTTGCAAGGGGAGGATGCTGGAATATTTAAATCTCTTTGCAAGGGGAGGATGCTGGAATATTTAAATCTCTTTGCAAGGGGAGGATGCTGGAATATTTAAATCTCTTTGCAAGGGGAGGATGCTGGAATATTTAAATCTCTTTGAGAGATTTATTTAACAAAATCTCTTTCTCTGAGCAATTCTATTCGTGTAAAAGTATATATATATTTAGCATATAATAATATAGCTTAGTATTTATTTTATTCTGTATTTTTTTTGCTCATCTTTATCAAGGGTACAAATTATTTTGGAACTGACTTTGTGGTTTTACATCAATCAATGTAGGTTTACCCAGGTACGGCCATCTGTAGTACACTACTGCGTCTGAATGTCTTGTTTCCTTCAATGAGCCACTACAGGTCGTGAGTAGATCTACTGTATGTAGCCCTACCGGTAGTTCTCATCGCTAGTGGGGCATTTAAGCCCCGAACAGCGCCTGACAGGCAGCCCTGTCTTCCAGGATGCATTCAGCCCCAAAGACCAGAGCCAATCTCATGCAAGGAACGACAAGCTGTCGAGTCACATTCAAACACATTCAGACAGAAAGCTTAAGCCTTGAGGGGAAAAGGTAATATGGCTAGCCTCTTTCAAAATTAAGGCAACTTTATAATGATACTAAGACTGATTTGTTGTAGATTAGCAATATTTTGTGTTCGTTAGCTAGCTTGCTGGCAGGGCTGCAAACAAGCTCACTTGGCAAGCTAGTCTTGTGAGCTACCTAGCTAGTTAGCTACTGTAGCTAGCTAGTTATCTATGCTAGTTGTTATCTTGCAAAACTGATATGCTTATAATTATAGGGGACACTTCATGTTTTGTGGATAATATTTACATTTACAGAGCTCCATTCCTGACATGCGGATCAGATTAGCTTTCAGCCTCAGAGCTTGATCAGATACAATAGCAGCCTCAGAGGCTGATAAGTCAAGATGCTGCCTTGTACAGTAGGCTGTTTCATGAGAAAAGCTCCTTGCAGGCATATTAACAGTCAAAGTGTCTTATAGGCTAATGCATATGATCCAGTGGGATCTATTCCCGCAAGGCTGATCAGATTCAATAGCAGCCTCAGAAGCTGATAAGTCAGCATGCTGCCTTGTTGGCTGTTTTAATGAGAGCATGTTTTGTCCATCTATATGAATGGGGCCAAGACAGATACCTGACCTTAATTGTAGTCATTCTTCAATCAATGATTGGATGTAATTACTTTGTTTCACTGATGTTTCTGTCTTTATCATATAACTGTGTGATGGTTGACTGTGACATTAAAGAAAAGAAGGCAATCGAATCAGTCTTCCCACAGTCTGCAGTGTTGCTTTGCTGGTTCCATGAAGCCTATTACAAGTAGGTATTATGAAGCTAACAGCCTCCTTTCAAAATTCAGCGTCACAATGATTAGTTAAAATATTTACATATGAACATGCTTGCCAGGCTAATTTCTAGGCTAACTGGTTTACATAACACTACAGTGGTGCTAACTGGTTTACATAACACTACAATGGTGCTAACTGGTTTACATAAGACTACAGTGGTCACAATTGAAAAAGTTGTTTACTCCCGGCCAAAAAGTAGACATAACAAGAAGGTTGCTGAGGGAATGACGGCTCATGATAATGGCTGGAATGGAGTGTGTAATGACTGGAATGTGTAATGACTGGAATGGAGTGTGTAATGGCTGGAATGGAGTATAATGGCTGGAATGGAGTGTGTAATGACTGGAATGGAGTGTGTAATGACTGGAATGGAGTGTGTAATGACTGGAATGGAGTGTGTAATGACTGGAATGGAGTATAAATGGAGTGTGTAATGACTGGAATGGAGTGTAATGGCTGGAATGGAGTAATGACTGGAATGGAGTTCGTAATGACTGGAATGGAGTGTGTAATGACTGGAATGGCGTGTGTAATGACTGGAATGGAGTGTGTAATGGCTGTGGAGTAATGACTGGAATGGAGTGTGTAATGACTGGAATAGAGTGTGTAATGACTGGAAGGGAGTTGTAATGACTGGAATGGAGTATGTACTGACTGGAATGGAGTGTAATAACTGGAATGGAGTATAATGGCTGGAATGGAGTGTGTAATGACTGGAATGGAGTGTGTAATGACTGGAATGGAGTGTGTAATGACTGGAATGGAGTATAATGGCTGGAATGGAGTGTGTAATGACTGGAATGGAGTGTAATGGCTGGAATGGAGTGTGTAATGACTGGAATGGAGTGTGTAATGACTGGAATGGAGTGTGTAATGACTGGAATGGAGTGTGTAATGACTGGAATGGAGTGTGTAATGACTGGAATGGAGTGTGTAATAGCTGGAATGGAGTGTGTAATGGCTGGAATGGAGTGTGTAATGACTGGAATGGAGTGTAATGGCTGGAATGGAGTGTGTAATGACTGGAATGGAGTTGTAATGACTGGAATGGAGTGTGTAATGACTGGAATGGAGTATGTACTGACTGGAATGGAGTGTGTAATGACTGGAATGGAGTGTGTAATGACTGGAATGGAGTATAATGGCTGGAATGGAGTGTGTAATGACTGGAATGGAGTGTGTAATGACTGGAATGGAGTGTAATGGCTGGAATGGAGTGTGCAATGACTGGAATGGAGTGTGTAATGACTGGAATGGAGTATAATGGCTGGAATGGAGTGTGTAATGACTGGAATGGAGTGTAATGGCTGGAATGGAGTGTGCAATGACTGGAATGGAGTGTGTAATGACTGGAATGGAGTTCGTAATGACTGGAATGGAGTGTGTAATGACTGGAATGGAGTGTGTAATGACTGGAATGGAGTATAATGGCTGGAATGGAGTGTGTAATGACTGGAATGGAGTGTGTAATTACTGGAATGGAGTATAATGGCTGGAATGGAGTGTGTAATGACTGGAATGGAGTGTGTAATTACTGGAATGGAGTATAATGGCTGGAATGGAGTGTGTAATGACTGGAATGGAGTGTGTAATGACTGGAATGGAGTGTGTAATGACTGGAATGGAGTGTGTAATGACTGGAATGGAGTGTGTAATGACTGGAATGGAGTGTGTAATAGCTGGAATGGAGTGTGTAATGACTGGAATGGAGTTGTAATGACTGGAATGGAGTTGTAATGACTGTAATGGAGTGTGTAATGACTGGAATGGAGTGTGTAATGACTGGAATGGAGTGTGTAATGACTGGAATGGAGTGTGTAATGACTGGAATGGAGTGTGTAATGACTGGAATGGAGTGTGTAATGACTGGAATGGAGTGTGTAATGACTGGAATGGAGTTGTAATGACTGGAATGACTGGAATGGAGTGTGTAATGACTGGAATGGAGTGTGTAATGACTGGAATGGAGTTCGTAATGACTGGAATGGAGTGTGTAATGACTGGAATGGAGTGTGTAATGACTGGAATGGAGTATAATGGCTGGAATGGAGTGTGTAATGACTGGAATGGAGTGTGTAATGACTGGAATGGAGTGTGTAATTACTGGAATGGAGTATAATGGCTGGAATGGAGTGTGTAATGACTGGAATGGAGTGTGTAATTACTGGAATGGAGTATAATGGCTGGAATGGAGTGTGTAATGACTGGAATGGAGTGTGTAATGACTGGAATGGAGTGTGTAATGACTGGAATGGAGTGTGTAATGACTGGAATGGAGTGTGACTGGAATGGAGTGTAATAGCTGGAATGGAGTATAATGGCTGGAATGGAGTGTGTAATGACTGGAATGGAGTGTGTAATTACTGGAATGGAGTATAATGGCTGGAATGGAGTGTGTAATGACTGGAATGGAGTGTGTAATGACTGGAATGGAGTGTGTAATGACTGGAATGGAGTGTGTAATGACTGGAATGGAGTGTGTAATGACTGGAATGGAGTGTGTAATAGCTGGAATGGAGTGTGTAATGGCTGGAATGGAGTGTGTAATGACTGGAATGGAGTGTGTAATGACTGGAATGGAGTGTGTAATGACTGGAATGGAGTGTGTAATGACTGGAATGGAGTTGTAATGACTGGAATGGAGTTGTAATGACTGGAATGGAGTGTGTAATGACTGGAATGGACTGTGTAATGACTGGAATGGAGTGTGTAATGACTGGAATGGAGTTGTAATGACTGGAATGGAGTGTGTAATGACTGGAATGGAGTGTAATGGCTGGAATGGAGTGAAGTGATTGGTATCAAACACATGAACACCATATGTGTTTGATACCATTCCAGACATCGTTATGACCCGTCCTCCCCTCAGCAGTCTCCTCTGCTAAGAAGGGTATAAAATCCTAACTGAAATGTCATTTTCACTCAAAGGCTGTACACCGTTGGCTTTAATAAGACAAGACAGGGTCAGGCTTAGGTATCCATCAGCAGGGAACGCTGTGTTAAGAGGAATGATGTCTCTGAAGCATAACAGTACATTAAGCTACGCATCTGATGTTGTCTAACATAATTTTGTTTCAATTTAACGGTATATCTCTTAGTCCTAATGTAAACATAACGGTAGCCCTGCCACATGATGCTGAGGAATGAAGTTGGAGAAATGTTGACCTATAAATGTTTTCTAGGTGGTAAACTTTCTGCCCGAGGGGGAGGGGCCTGAGGTGGAGCAGAGGGTCGAGGTAAACGTTCTGCCTGAGGGGGAGGGGCCTAAGGTGGAGCAGAGGGTTGAGGTAAACATTCTGCCTGAGGGGAGGGGCCTGAGGTGGAGCGGAGGGGTGAGAGGTAAACTTTCTGCCCGAGGGGAGGGGCCTGAGGTGGAGCAGAGGGGTGAGGTAAATGTTCTGCCCGAGGGGAGGGGCTTGAGGTGGAGCAGAGGGGTGAGGTAAACGTTCTGCCTGAGGTGGAGCAGAGGGGTGAGGTAAACGTTCTGCCCGAGGGGAGGGGCCTGAGGTGGAGCAGAGGGGTGAGGTAAACTTTCTGCCCGAGGGGAGGGGCCTGAGGTGGAGCAGAGGGGTGAAGTAAACGTTCTGCCTGAGCGGGAGGGGCCTGAGGTGGAGCAGAGGGGTGAGAGGTAAATGCTCTGCCCGAGGGGGAGGGGCCTGAAAGGTAAACGTTCTGCCCGAGGGGGGGGTCTTGTTAGAGGCAAAGGTTGTGTGTCCTACGGAACACAACCCAGCCAAGCCGCACTGCTTCTTGACACAACGCCTGCTTAACCCAGAAGCACCAATGTGTCAGAGGAAACACCTGGTGACCATGTCTGCGTGCGTTGCGCCCGGCCCGCCACAGGAGTTGCTAGTGCGCGATGGGTCAAGGGCATCTCTGCCGGCCAAACCCTACCCTAACCCGGACAACGCTGGGCCAAACCCTCCCCATAACCCGGACGACGCTGGGCCAATTGTGCACCGCCCCATGGGTCTCCCGGTCACGGCCGGCTGCGACACAGCCTGGACTCGAACCAGGATCTCTAGTGGCACATTGCAATGCAGTGCCTTAGACCACTGCGCCACTTGGTAGGCTAAACTGTGGAACTTGACCTTTGGCAGGACCCATAAATGGATAAACAATTTGGCATTTTATTTGTGTTAAAGTTGATGTTTGCATTCTTGTTCATATTTGACATTTCATCCACTAGAATGTGAAGGCGGCGTCTGTGGAGGAAGAGGAAGAGGACAGCCGCTTCTCCAGTCTGCCAATGTCTAGAAGCAATGAAAACAATCTATTAGAATCCTATCTTATTCCGCAAACACGCCTTATGGTCATATGTCTTGTCGTGCTTCTCTTCGGGTTTATGTCCTCGCCACAAACCCAGACCACCCTGAGGACTCTCTGCTTTAGCTGTGGGGAGATCACTTCTCTGAGCAAGACTACAAAGGATTCCCCCTGTTAACATTAGTCTCCTGGTGAAATGGAGTGCACTTTATTCATTATTATTATTTAAGCACTGTTGTTGTTTTGTTGTTGTTGTTGCTATTCCAACACACTGGTTCTTGTGTACATGCTGGTGATATTTCTCCTCCCCGCATGTGTGTTCTGATAGGAACACTGTGGAGGCAACGTTGAATTAGACCTGTGACAATAGATGCATTACTGAAGATGATGGCTCGGTCTCGTCTTACTTTGTTCCCTATTCAGGACACGACAGACCAACACTAACGTCGGCCATTGAAACAGCAGTGGCACAGCCTCACAGACCTGTTATACATGATGTCCCTCAGTGATGACTTCATAGATGTATAGTCTGACCAGTTCCAGTTAGGGCTGTTTTACATGATGTCCCTCAGTGATGACTTCATAGATGTATAGTCTGACCAGTTCCAGTTAGGGCTGTTTTACATGATGTCCCTCAGTGATGACTTCATAGATGTATAGTCTGACCAGTTCCAGTTAGGGCTGTTTTACATGATGTCCCTCAGTGATGACTTCATAGATGTATAGTCTGACCAGTTCCAGTTAGGGCTGTTTTATGTCCCTCATGATGTCCCTCAGTGATGACTTCATAGATGTATAGTCTGACCAGTTCCAGTTAGGGCTGTTTTACATGATGTCCCTCAGTGATAACCTCACACTCAACGTCAACAAAACTAAGGAGATGATTGTGGACTTCAGTAAACAGCAGAGGGAACACCCCCCTATCCACATCGATGGAACAGTAGTGGAGAGGGTAGCAAGTTTTAAGTTCCTCGGCATACACATCACAGACAAACTGAATTGGTCCACTCACACAGACAGCATCGTGAAGAAGGCGCAGCAGCGCCTCTTCAACCTCAGGAGGCTGAAGAAATTTGGCTTGTCACCAAAAGCACTCACAAACTTCTACAGATGCACAATCGAGAGCATCCTGGCGGGCTGTATCACCGCCTGGTACGGCAACTGCTCCGCCCACAACCGTAAGGCTCTCCAGAGGGTAGTGAGGTCTGCACAACGCATCACCGGGGCAAACTACCTGCCCTCCAGGACACCTACACCACCCGATGTTACAGGAAGGCCATAAAGATCATCAAGGACATCAACCACCCGAGCCACTGCCTGTTCACCCCGCTATCATCCAGAAGGTGAGGTCAGTACAGGTGCATCAAAGCTGGGACCGAGAGACTGAAAAACAGCTTCTATCTCAAGGCCATCAGACTGTTAATCAGCCACCACTAACATTGAGTGGCTGCTGCCAACACACTGACACTGACACTGACTCAACTCCAGCCACTTTAATAATGGGAATTGATGGGAAAGGATGTAAATATATCACTAGCCACTTTAAACAATGCTACCTTATATAATGTTACTTACCCTACATTATTCATCTCATATGCATACGTATATACTGTACTCTATATCATCGACTGCATCCTTATGTAATACATGTATCACTAGACACTTTAACTATGCCACTTTGTTACATACTCATCTCATATGTATATACTGTACTCGATACCATCTACTGTATCTTGCCTATGCTCCTCTGTACCATCACTCATTCATATATCCTTATGTACATATTCTTTATCCCCTTACACTGTGTATAAGACAGTAGTTTTGGAATTGTTAGTTAGATTACTTGTTGGTTATTACTGCATTGTCGGAACTAGAAGCACAAGCATTTCGCTACACTCGCATTAACATCTGCTAACCATGTGTATGTGACAAATAAAATTTGATTTGATTTGATTTGATGACTTCATAGATGTATAGTCTGACCAGTTCCAGTTAGGGCTGTTTTACATGATGTCCCTCAGTGATGACTTCATAGCTGTATAGTCTGACCAGTTCCAGTTAGGGCTGTTTTACATGATGTCCCTCAGTGATGACTTCATAGATGTATAGTCTGACCAGTTCCAGTTAGGGCTGTTTTATGATGTCCCTGAACTTCATTTATAGTCTGACCAGTTCCAGTTAGGGCTGTTTTTACATGATGTCCCTCAGTGATGACTTCATAGATGTATAGTCCCCAGTTAGGGCTGTTTTACATGATGTCCCTCAGTGATGACTTCATAGATGTACAGCACAGGCTGAACATTTAGGGGGGCTGCATTTTTAGACAGGCACCCTAATTCTGATATTTTGCCCACATTTTTTTGGGGGGGGCTTTTGACCAACCAGATCTTTTGCCAATAATTGGTTCATGAAAATTGTACACAATCAGCAACCACTATCCAGCTCCTGTTCTCAGTTGCTCTAATCTGGTACAATGAAGTGTGATGGTGAGTAGTGAATGGACAGAACAGAACAATCCGGTGGTTCTTGTGTAGCACATGCATGGAACATCGACACGCTTCTATAAATGACACATGTCTGAATCTGGTCCCAAGTAAATAACTGTCGAAGACAATGGTGAGTATAAGTGGGGATATTTTTATTTTAAAAGGCTGCTTTATTCCATGTGCTCTGAATAGATGTTTAGTGCGTGATAATCATGAATGAGATTAGACGGCCCCTTTAGGACCGTCTTGTATGTAAGGCTGATTACTATCTGATTGTATGGTTCATCAAAACAAGTGCAACAATATTTGCAAAGTACAAATTCATTGTTTTCAGTCTATCAAATGACTTAAGTACAGCAGCACAACGAAAAAAGACACCCGAAAAAAGACACCCGAAAAAAGACACCCTAGAAGCTTCACAGGAGACAGAAAGCCAGGGGCACGTTAAGAGAAACACAGCATGCAGAATGCAGAATGAAATGAGAATGTACAATGTGGACAAACCATCTATTATCCAATAGGGTGGCATTGTAGAATGTATTCTATGTACTGCATTTCTATCTGTAGCATTCTGAAAGATGCTCGTAGAAGAGAATACCTCCTACAGTAGACATTTAAACGTGTTAACTCTCTCGAGGCTGCCGGCCCAGAAGAGAATACCTCCTACAGTAGACATTTAAACGTGTTAACTCTCTGCCGAGGCTGTAGACATTTAAACGGCCCAGAAGAAGAGCATACCTCCTACAGTAGACATTTAAACGTGTTAACCCTCTCGAGGCTGCAGGCCCAGAAGAGAATACCTCCTACAGTAGACATTTAAACGTGTTAACCCTCTCGAGGCTGCCGGCCCAGAAGAGCATACCTCCTACAGTAGACATTTAAACGTGTTAACCCTCTCGAGGCTGCAGGCCCAGAAGAGAATACCTCCTACAGTAGACATTTAAACGTGTTAACCCTCTCGAGGCTGCAGGCCCAGAAGAGAATACCTCCTACAGTAGACATTTAAACGTGTTAACTCTCTCGAGGCTGCCGGCCCAGAAGAGCATACCTCCTACAGTAGACATTTAAACGTGTTAACCCTCTCGAGGCGGCCGGCCCAGAAGAGAATACCTCCTACAGTAGACATTTAAACGTGTTAACCCTCTCGAGGCTGCCGGCCCAGAAGAGAATACCTCCTACAGTAGACATTTAAACGTGTTAACCCTCTCGAGGCTGCCGGCCCAGAAGAGAATACCTCCCACAGTAGACATTGTGCTTGTTCTCTAGAGGGATGACTTGAACTTGGCTTTTCACAAATGATTTAATCTACAAAACATCTCAACTTCCAAACAACTGATCCATGAACTGATCCATGTCATACAAAGCTTAAGACATCTGAGAATTGCCTAGCTCAGAAGGACCTCCATCAACAATCAGATTTATATTTTAGTCTTACGGTTCAAGATCAGTATGGGTTGGTGTAACGGATGTGAAACAGCTAGCTTAGTTAGCGGTGGTGCGCGCTAAAAAGCGTTTCAATCGGTGACGTCACTTGCTCTGAGACCTTGAAGTAGTAGTTCCCCTTGCTCTGCAAGGGCTGTGGCTTTTGTGGAGCAACGGGTAACGATGCTTCGTGGATGACTGTTGTTGATGTGTGCAGAGGGTCCCTGGTTCGCGCCCGGGTTTGGGCGAGGGGACGGTCTAAAGTTATACTGTTACATTGGCATCCTTCTACTAGTACGTAAACAATCAAGTAATGAGAGTGTACACCTGAAATGACCCTCTATTCCCACTACTTCTGGTCAGGACTAGTAATGTATTATACAGGGAATAGGGCCATTTTAAGACACTCCCACTTCATGTTAAACTTCTGTTCCATGATAAAAACAGTGAAATATAAACAAGAAGTGTCTTGTTGTAACGATTATCTTCTTCCTCTGACGAGGAGTGTGAAATATCGGACCAATGCGCAGCGTGGTAAGTGTCCATAATGTATTTATTAAACTGAACACAGAATACAAAAACCCAAGAGAAATAAATGAAAACAACTACCCACCCATCATCATAGTGGGAAAACAGGTTGCCTATGTATGGTTCTCAATCAGAGACAACGATTGCCAGCTGCCTCTGATTGGGAACCATACCAGGCCAAACACATAGAAATAGAAAACATAGAACACATAACATAGAATGCCCACCCCAACTCACGCCCTGACCAACCTAAAACAGAGACATAAAAAAAGGAACTAAGGTCAGGACGTGACACTTGTGGCATATTAATTCCAAACGAACCGATAACTCGTCCTTCCCATTCACAATTAGAGACAATCAGATTTCTTCATCAACATCATCCCTTAAATTAACAATAGACTGGACTGGACTGATTCAAGTCAAATAAACCCAGTCCCTCTTAAGAAATTAAGACAAGAATCTCAATTTGCAGGAGCTGAAAGAAAGCTGAACCCCCCTTAGCCTGAGCACTGTAGAGGAATTCTAGCTTTGGGTATGGAGTGCCCGAAGGGACAAAAGGCACACAGTTACACCCAGGGAGAGAGATATGGGACATGCAGATCAAACACAGCAAAAGCCTCAATAGTACTACGTTATTTTATTTTCATTAAAGACCCTGAAGAAGGATTAAGAATGACACAATATACAAGAGTTATTGTATATGCATGCAGTCTGTCCATTCTAATTCGAATAAAGGACTTGTGGGAAACTATTCTAGCACACAAACACAACAGCGTAGAACAGAGCAGTGAGACATACAATGTAAGGAGAGAGAGAGAGAGAGAGAGAGAGAGAGAGAGAGAGAGAGAGAGAAGGGAAATAGATACCATAGTCTCATAAAGTCAACTGATTGTAAAGAACATAGAGGTTTCCATCCTTTGGACACAGTGTGTCTGTTAGGAGAGACATTAAAAAGACAAGGGTTATGTGAAAACCCTTGTAGAACAATGGGACCCACAGAGTAGGAGAGAGTGAGGTTGAGCCCAGAGAAAGGGATTGAGGAGGGGCTATAGGTGGGCTTTCCTTCTGAGTGGCTTTCGGCATGTTTAGGTTGGGCAGGTTGCCTGTGCTGGCTGGGTTGCCTGCGTTCTCTGTGTTGTTGGCTGTGCCTCTGTGGATGCCACTGGGCTCACAGCACACTGGCTGTCTGTCACTGGCCACTACCGTCATGCTGCCTAGAGACCTAGCTAGTCTGGAGCGGCACAGGGAGCTGGCATAGAGGAGGGAAGGGGTTCATTCAGTCAACAAGGAACCATATGCATTAGCCTATAAGGCACTTTGACTGTTAATATGCCTGCATGGAGATTTGCTCATGAAACATCCTACAAGGCAGCATCTAAATGTATCCGCTTCTGAGGCTGCTATTGAATCTTATCAAGGTCTGAGGCTTAAAGCTAATCTGATCAGCCTGTCAGGAATGGAGCTCTGTAAATGTAAATAGTATACACAAAACATGAAGTGTCCCTTATAATTATAAGCATATCAGTTACGCAATATAACAACTAGCAGAGATAACTAGCTAGCTAGCTAACAAGACTGCCTAGCTAACTATTGTTCATCTACAACAAATCAGTCTGATATAATATCAGTGATATATGATTATAAAGTTTCCTTAATTGTGAAAGATGCTAGCCATATGACCTTTTTTCCCTTTAGCTTTCTGGCTTTGTTTGAATGTGGCTCTATGGCTCGTTGTTCATTGCATGTGATTGGCACTGGTCTTGGGGGGCTGCATGCCTGGGAGACAGGCTGCCTGTCAGGCGCTGTTTATGGCTTAAATGCCATACGCGTGTTCGCATCTGTAGAAGCTGACAATGTGCTGTGTGTTGTATTTAAACGATAGAGGAAGGCGTCCAATATAAACTAATATCCAGTGCAAAGAACAGAGGAATGTATAAAGAACAGAATCCTCCGAATTAAGTTGAACGTGGGTGAGATGTGACTGGGAAAGCTTCCGTGATCCTGGTCTCACCACCACCCGTGGGACTCCGGGATGGCTGGCAGGCGAGGTGATACACCCGGCCGGGCCACCGGTGAGCGTTGCCTCTAGGCTACCTGTCGAATTCAGGCGTTTATCTACATTTCTCCAGCTTCGTTTTTGGACGATTTTTATTGTCGATACTGAATTTTGTATGCTCACATTGTAGTAGAATGGAAATATGCGATCATTTCTATGTGACCCCTTTGGCCCAAGGAACAAATGTAGCTATTATTATTTTTAACCATTATTGTTTCGTTTTCATTTCCCGAGAATAGCGATTACATGGGATGAAAATAAAAAAGAACAAGCCTAATAATGTAAATTAGCCCATCAATAATGTTTGTAAGCCTGCATCAAGATAATCAAATTGTATCCTAATTTATTAAGATAAGTTTTTATCCTAGGCTACATTTAAATGATTCAGTAGCCTTAAAACAAGAAGCGAACTGCAAGACATACGTGCCACCATGTTTTGAGAAATATTTTCCTATCGAAAAGTAGACCTGAAAGGACAATATTGAACAGCTTTAGGCTTATAGGTTCAATCTTCAATATCAAATATAAATTTAGATGACAAATGTGTCACCGTAAATGAATCAAATGTCCTGAATAAGCATAATACATGGGTGATGTTATAAGTAAATCGTTTTTATGTTATATTCTGTTTTGTAAAATGATCCTTTTATTCTTAGTTTCACATACGCATTAGGCGTTTTATTTTTGAATGAAAGGAAGTCATGTATAGTCTTTAAGCTTTTTGAGGTGTGCTGGTATTAACTTCCTATAACATACTGCTGTGAGGAACTTGCCACGGTGCGCATGGAGTCAGAGACGGAGATGGGGCTCGAAGGAAAAGTGATGGAGAGAGAGCGAACACTAACACTGTGTAGGTGCTTTCTTAAACGCATCTCTCTCTCTCTCTCTGTCCCTCTCTCTCTCTCTCTCTCTGTCTCTCTGTATGTCTTTCTGTCTCCTTCTGTCTCTCTGTCTCGGACTAATAGATGAATTGATAGATACATACTCAATAACGAGGAGCAGCACTAAGAAGAGGAATTGGAAACGCTCGAGTCGGCTGGGAAAGTTTTCTCCGGTCTTCTTCATCCAACTCGACCAGGGCATCAATCCAGAAGAGATTAGAATGGAATATATCAGAAAATAGATTCTAAAATATCGACATAAACAGAAGAACATCCTGGTAATGTAAAACGTTTTATTTTGTATTTAACCTATTTGATTTCTATTTCCGGGTGTATTCCAGTTTTCATATACAGTCGATACACACCGTTCACATTGGTTTACATATATATTTATATTTCGGACACTGACTTGCTCGTTTTTGTCATGGCTCATTCTTATAGGTCTTCATTTCTTGTTCATAACGTTTGGATTATGTGTGTATTATATTGCTAGATATTGCTGCATTGTTGAAGCTGGAAATATAACCATTTCACAGCGCTTGAGATAACATCTGCAAGACTGTGTATACGACCAATAGGCCTAAACGTTGATTTGATTTGAGTTCGACCTATGAACTCAACAGCAATTTTTTTATTTTATTAAATAAAACGCAATCACTGATTGACATCTCAAGAAGGATATATATATATATAATTCCACAAGGCTGACAATTATTTTCTCCTCGCAGAACTTTGTTGGATGAAACTATGGGGGAAGGATATCCTGCATCTGTACTTGGTGAGTATAGGCAACTACGGAATTGAATAGGCTTAATAACAAAAAAACTAGCAATAACAAAAATCACTTTAAAAACATTGCATGCATGACTTTTAAATACGTTTTTTTTTGTTAAAATCGACTTATTAAAAAAAACGACTTGTTTAAAATAGACTGCAATTATCACGTCCATAAAATATTTTTGCAGCAAAGTTGTGACGCATATATATTTTTACAGCCGGTCACTGTAGATAATATTTATATGTTTAATGTTTAAATTACGTATTTGTTGAGCCTAATATGTATTCTATCCTAGAAAATTGAGGGGTCAACATTTATATTGCAATTGATTAAATATATAATCTTTTAGGTTTTAGGCTTTTTAAATAATTACTGATTCAATACTACACATATTTCGATATAAATAAACATCAGGATTTTATGTTGGACTAATTATCCAAACGTTATTGTCTTATTTTCTGGGGTAGATTTGACACAGACCGTGTGTGTGGGATGCCACCGCCTCATCCATGACAAGTACCTGCTTAGCGTCATTGATGGCCTATGGCATGAGCAATGCGTCCGGTGCGTGGCATGTGGCGATCCGCTCAAGAACACTTGCTTTCTCCGGGACCAGAAACTTTACTGCAAGCGCGACTATGCCAAGTAAGTGTTGGTTTAGATTTAATCACCGTGCGGGGAAAGGTTGATATCTCATCATGATTGAAAAGTTTATCTTTTTTTAATCTGGAGTATGGCATGGCCCTAGGTCTACTTGGTTTGTTCAAAACAAGTCGAATTTCCACATAGGTCTAGATAAAAAATAAAAATACAATTTAGAGGAATATAATTGTAACTTTGTTTTATTGCCATTTTTTGTTTGGCATTTGTTTCCATAATATAACATGATCACATAGACTACTTCTCCTTTAACAAACCATTCCCCTTTTTGCTTTGAACACCGATGTTCTTCAATAGTTTATGTGGCCTCTAACGGATGTCTTCCCAGGTCCGTAGGAATGTGTTGAAGCTAGAAACAGAGCTTGGGGGATAGGGACCGGGCAGGGGATTCCACCCCCTAAAGACAGTCTCTTATCGCTATTGTTCTCTTAGGAGCCAGTAGCCCAGTGAGGTGGGTGAGGGGTTAGGGATGTGGAGGGGTGAGGAGGGGTGTGGAGGAGGAGGGATGTGGGGGGGTGAGGAGGGTGAGGAGGGTGAGGAGGGTGAAAGGGTTTGAGGGTGAATGGTGAGGGGTGTGAAGGGTAGGGGTGAGGGGTGTGGAGGTGTGAAGGGGGAGAAGGGTGAAGCGTGGGAGGGTGTGAAGGGTCGGGGGTGAAGGGTGTGGAGGTTTGAAGGGTGAGAAGGGTGAATGGTGTGGAGGGTGAAGGGTGAAGGATGAGGGGTTTGAGGGGGATGGGTGAAGGATGAGGGTTTGAGGGTGAAGGGTGAAGGATGAGGGGTTTGAGGGGGATGGGTGAAGGATGAGGGGTTTGAGGGGTGGGTGAAGGATGAGGGTTTGAGGGGGATGGGTGAAGGATGAGGGGTTTGAGGGGGATGGGTGAAGGATGAGGGGTTTGAGGGGGATGGGTGAAGGATGAGGTGTTTGAGGGGATGGGTGAAGGATGAGGGTTTGAGGGTGAAGGGTGAAGGATGAGGGGTTTGAGGGGGATGGGTGAAGGATGAGGGGTTTGAGGGGGATGGGTGAAGGATGAGGGGTTTGAGGGGGATGGGTGAAGGATGAGGGTTTGAGGGGATGGGTGAAGGATGAGGGTTTGAGGGGATGGGTGAAGGATGAGGGGTTTGAGGGGATGGGTGAATGATGAGGGGTTTGAGGGGGATGGGTGAAGGATGAGGGGTTTGAGGGGATGGGTGAAGGATGAGGGGTTTGAGGGGGATGGGTGAAGGATGAGGGGTTTGAGGGGGATGGGTGAAGGATGAGGGGTTTGAGGGGATGGGTGAAGGATGAGGGGTTTGAGGGGATGGGTGAAGGATGAGGGGTTTGAGGGGGATGGGTGAAGGATGAGGGTTTGAGGGGATGGGTGAAGGATGAGGGGTTTGAGGGTGATGGGTGAAGAACGAGGGTTTGAGGGGGATGGGTGAAGGATGAGGGGTTTGAGGGGGATGGGTGAAGGATGAGGGGTTTGGGGGATGGGTGAAGGATGAGGGGTTTGAGGGGATGGGTGAAGGATGAGGGGTTTGAGGGTGATGGGTGAAGGACGAGGGGTTTGAGGGGATGGGTGAAGGACGAGGGGTTTGAGGGGGATGGGTGAAGGATGAGGGGTTTGAGGGGGTGGGTGAAGGATGAGGGTTTGAGGGGGATGGGTGAAGGATGAGGGGTTTGAGGGGGATGGGTGTGCTACTGTTCTTGTGCATTGTGGCTAAAGCATTAAATGCCAGTTACATTTATTAAAATTTTCAGATTAGATCATGTGTGCAGATAGATAGATACTGGGGATAGATACTGTAGATATATAATGTAGATATATACTGGGGATAGATACTGTAAATATATCATGTTGATAGATACTGGGGATAGATACTGTAGATATATAATGTAGATAGATACTGGGGATAGATACTGTAGATATATAATGTAGATAGATACTGGGGATAGATACTGTAGATATATAATGTAGATAGATACTGGGGATAGATACTGTAGATATATAATGTAGATAGATACTGGGGATAGATACTGTAGATATATAATGTTGATAGATAATGTAGATAGATACTGTAGATATATAATGTTGATAGATAATGTAGATAGATACTGGGGATAGATACTGTAGATATATAATGTTGATAGATAATGTAGATAGATACTGTAGATATATAATGTTGATAGATAATGTAGATAGATACTGGGGATAGATACTGTAAATTTATAATGTTGATAGATAATGTAGATAGATCATGTAGGTAGATCATGTAGATAGATACTGGGTATAGATACTGTAAATATATAATGTAGATAGATACTGGGGATAGATACTGTAGATATATAATGTAGATAGATACTGGGGATAGATACTGTAAATATATAATGTTGATAGATAATGTAGATAGATACTTGGGATAGATACTGTAGATATATAATGTAGCTAGATAATGTAGATAGATACTGGGTATAGATACTGGGGATAGATACTGTAAATATATAATGTTGATAGATCATGTAGATAGATACTTGGGATAGATACTGTAGATATATAATGTAGCTAGATAATGTAGAGAGATACTGGGTATAGATACTGTAGATATATAATGTAGATAGATACTGGGGATAGATACTGTAAATATATAATGTTGATAGATAATGTAGATAGATACTTGGGATAGATACTGTAGATATATAATGTAGCTAGATAATGTAGATAGATACTGGGTATAGATACTGTAGATAGATAATGTAGCTAGATAATGTAGATAGATACTTGGGATAGATACTGTAGATATATAATGTTGCTAGATAATGTAGATAGATACTGGGGATAGATACTGTATATATATAATGTAGATAGATACTGGGGATAGATACTGTAAATATATAATGTTGATAGATAATGTACATATATACTTGGGATAGATAATGTAGATATATAATGTAGATAGATAATGTAGATAGATACTGGGTATAGATACTGTAGATATATAATGTAGATAGATACTGGGGATAGATACTGTAAATATATAATGTTGATAGATAATGTAGATAGATACTGGGGATAGATACTGTAGATATATAATGTAGATAGATACTGGGGATAGATACTGGGGATAGATACTGTAGATATATAATGTAGAAATGTAGATAGATACTGGGTATAGATAATGTAGATATATCATGTAGATAGATCATGTAGATAGATACTGGGTATAGATACGGTAGATATATCATGTAGATAGATACTGGGGTTAGATACTGTAGATATATAATGTAGAAATGTAGATAGATACTGGGTATAGATAATGTAGATAGATAATGTAGATAGATAATGTAGATAGATACTGGGTATAGATACTGGGGATAGATACTGTAAATATATAATGTTGATAGATCATGTAGATAGATACTTGGGATAGATACTGTAGATATATAATGTAGCTAGATAATGTAGAGAGATACTGGGTATAGATACTGTACATATATAATGTAGATAGATACTGGGGATAGATACTGTAAATATATAATGTTGATAGATAATGTAGATAGATACTTGGGATAGATACTGTAGATATATAATGTAGCTAGATAATGTAGATAGATACTGGGTATAGACACTGGGGATAGATACTGTAAATATATAATGTTGATAGATAATGTAGATAGATACTTGGGATAGATACTGTAGATATATAATGTAGCTAGATAATGTAGATAGATACTGGGGATAGATACTGTATATATATAATGTAGATAGATACTGGGGATAGATACTGTAAATATATAATGTTGATAGATAATGTACATATATACTTGGGATAGATAATGTAGATATATAATGTAGCTAGATAATGTAGATAGATACTGGGTATAGATACTGTAGATATATAATGTAGATAGATACTGGGGATAGATACTGTAAATATATAATGTTGATAGATAATGTAGATAGATACTTGGGATAGATACTGTAGATAGATAATGTAGCTAGATAATGTAGATAGATACTGGGTATAGATACTGTAGATATATAATGTAGATAGATACTGGGGATAGATACTGTAAATATATAATGTTGATAGATAATGTAGATAGATACTTGGGATAGATACTGTAGATAGATAATGTAGCTAGATAATGTAGATAGATACTGGGTATAGATACTGTAGATATATAATGTAGAT
The DNA here is from genome assembly GCF_018296145.1 of Oncorhynchus tshawytscha. Classification (NCBI taxonomy): domain Eukaryota; kingdom Metazoa; phylum Chordata; class Actinopteri; order Salmoniformes; family Salmonidae; genus Oncorhynchus; species Oncorhynchus tshawytscha. Next base: position 83,762,934 of record NC_056433.1, read on the forward strand.
AGATACTGGGGATAGATACTGGGGATAGATACTGTAGATATATAATGTAGAAATGTAGATAGATACTGGGTATAGATAATGTAGATAGATCATGTAGATAGATCATGTAGATAGATACTGGGTATAGATACTGTAGATATATAATGTAGATAGATACTGGGTATAGATACGGTAGATATATCATGTAGATAGATACTGGGGTTAGATACTGTAGATATATAATGTAGAAATGTAGATAGATACTGGGTATAGATAATGTAGATAGATAATGTAGATAGATACTGGGTATAGATACCTTAGATATATAATGTAGATAGATACTGGGTATAGATACTGTAGATATATAATGTAGATCGATACTGTGTATAGATACGGTAGATATATAATGTAGAAATGTAGATAGATACTGGGTATAAATAATGTAGATAGATCATGTAGATAGATAATGTAGATAGATACTGGGTATTGATACTGTCAGATAAGAGAATGTTTGCAATTCCATGTCAGTATAGGAACAAACCCAGCTTCACTCACTTAGACTTCGTGTCCATAGATAAGAACAGGGGAATGTGAAATTCTAAGAGTTCAGTAAAGCTGAAATTCAGTATAGCTGCACCTGGAGCCACGATGGCACCTGTCAGGCCCACTACACTCTGTACACCCACCACGCTTTCACAGCCTGCCTGCATCCCAAGCTTTGTCCTTGACATGTCGGAGTGTGTGTCGGAGTGTGCGTCAGAGTGCGTGTCGGAGTGTATAATGTAGCTAGATAATGTAGATAGATACTGGGTATAGATACTGTAGATATATAATGTAGATAGATACTGGGGATAGATACTGTATATATATATAATGTAGATAGATACTGGGGATAGATACTGTAAATATATAATGTTGATAGATAATGTACATATATACTTGGGATAGATAATGTAGATATATAATGTAGCTAGATAATGTAGATATATACTGGGTATAGATACTGTAGATATATAATGTAGATAGATACTGGGGATAGATACTGTAAATATATCATGTTGATAGATAATGTAGATAGATACTTGGGATAGATACTGTAGATAGATAATGTAGATAGATAATGTAGATAGATACTGGGTATAAATACTGTAGATATATAATGTAGATAGATACTGGGGATAGATACTGTAGATATATAATGTAGAAATGTAGATAGATACTGTAAATAGATAATGTAGATAGATCATGTAGATAGATACTGGGTATAGATACTGTAGATATATAATGTAGATAGATACTGGGTATAGATACGGTAGATATATAATGTAGATAGAGTGTGCGTCAGAGTGCGTGTCGGAGTGTGTGTGTGCCAATAAACATTTGGGAAGAGGTTTGGAGAAATGTTTAATTTCACTGATGACATTTCTTTAGTCTATTTGTGGTGTGTCAGGGTCTTCTCTCTGTGTTACTACTGTATGTCAGGGTCGTCTCTCTGTGTGTTACTACTGTATGTCAGGGTCTTCTCTCTCTGTGTTACTACTGTATGTCAGGGTCTTCTCTCTCTGTGTTACTACTGTATGTCAGGGTCTTCTCTCTCTGTGTTACTACTGTATGTCAGGGTCTTCTCTCTCTGTGTTGCTACTGTATGTCAGGGTCTTCTCTCTGTGTTGCTACTGTATGTCAGGGTCTTCTCTCTGTGTTGCTACTGTATGTCAGGGTCTTCTCTCTCTGTGTTACTACTGTATGTCAGGGTCTTCTCTCTGTGTTGCTACTGTATGTCAGGTCTTCTCTCTGTGTTGCTACTGTATGTCAGGGTCTTCTCTCTCTGTGTGTTACTACTGTATGTCAGGGTCTTCTCTCTGTGTTGCTACTGTATGTCAGGGTCTTCTCTCTGTGTTGCTACTGTATGTCAGGGTCTTCTCTCTGTGTTACTACTGTATGTCAGGGTCTTCTCTCTCTGTGTTGCTACTGTATGTCAGGGTCTTCTCTCTCTGTGTTACTACTGTATGTCAGGGTCTTCTCTCTGTGTTGCTACTGTATGTCAGGGTCTTCTCTGTGTTGCTACTGTATGTCAGGGTCTTCTCTCTGTGTTGCTACTGTATGTCAGGGTCTTCTCTCTCTCTGTGTTACTACTGTATGTCAGGGTCTTCTCTCTGTGTTGCTACTGTATGTCAGGGTCTTCTCTCTGTGTTGCTACTGTATGTCAGGGTCTTTGTGGAGCTGTGTCGCTGCAGTAGGTCTACGTCTGTAGAATAACCGAGGCACTCAAACCATCAAAAGGAAATAAACCAAGGAGGTGAAGATGCAAAAATATATTTCATTTAATCAATGCTTGAAATAATAACAAAACGTTCATGCTAAATAGTTCTGAATAAAAGAAGGAGAATGTGGATAGATACTGTAGATAGTTACTGTAGATAGTTACTGTAGATAGATACTGTAGATAGTTACTGTAGATAGATACTGTAGATAGATACTGTAGATAGATACTGTAGATAGTTACTGTAGATAGATACTGTAGATAGTTACTGTAGATAGATACTGTAGATAGATACTGTAGATAGTTACTGTAGATAGTTACTGTAGATAGTTACTGTAGATAGATACTGTAGATAGTTACTGTAGCTAGATACTGTAGATAGATACTGTAGATAGATACTGTAGATAGTTACTGTAGATAGTTACTGTGGATAGATACTGTAGATAGTTACTGTAGATAGATACTGTAGATAGATACTGTAGATAGTTACTGTAGATAGTTACTGTAGATAGATACTGTAGATAGTTACTGTAGATAGTTACTGTAGATAGATACTGTAGATAGTTACTGTAGATAGTTACTGTAGATAGATACTGTAGATAGTTACTGTAGATAGATACTGTAGATAGTTACTGTAGATAGATACTGTAGATAGTTACTGTAGATAGTTACTGTAGATAATTACTGTAGATAGTTACTGTAGATAGTTACTGTAGATATATAATGTAGATAGATACTGTAGATAGTTACTGTAGATAGTTACTGTAGATAGATACTGTAGATAGTTACTGTAGATAGATACTGTAGATAGTTACTGTAGATAGTTACTGTAGATATATACTGTCGTTAGTTACTGTAGATAGTTACTGTAGATAGTTACTGTAGATAGATACTGTAGATAGTTACTGTAGATAGATACTGTAGATAGTTACTGTAGATAGATACTGTAGATAGATACTGTAGATAGATACTGTAGATAGTTACTGTAGATAGATACTGTAGATAGTTACTGTAGATAGTTACTGTAGATAGATACTGTAGATAGTTACTGTAGATAGATACTGTAGATAGTTACTGTAGATAGTTACTGTAGATAGATACTGTAGATAGTTACTGTAGATAGTTACTGTAGATAGATACTGTAGATAGATACTGTAGATAGATACTGTAGATAGTTACTGTAGATAGTTACTGTGGATAGATACTGTAGATAGTTACTGTAGATAGATACTGTAGATAGATACTGTAGATAGTTACTGTAGATAGTTACTGTAGATAGATACTGTAGATAGTTACTGTAGATACTGTAGATAGATACTGTAGATAGATACTGTGGATAGATACTGTAGATAGTTAATGTAGATAGATACTGTAGATAGTTACTGTAGATAGTTACTGTAGATACTGTAGATAGATACTGTAGATAGTTACTGTAGATAGTTACTGTAGATAGTTACTGTAGATAGATACTGTAGATAGTTACTGTAGCTAGATAGGTTGCAAGTTCAAATCCCCGAGCTGACAAGGTACAAATCTGTCGTTCTGCCCCTGAACAGGCAGTTAACCCACTGTTCCTAGGCCGTCATTGAAAATAAGAATTTGTTCTTAACTGACTTGCCTAGTTAAATAAAGGTAAAATTTAAATTAAAAAAAAAAAAAAACTGTAGATGGATTCTGTAGATAGATAATGTAGATAGATACTATAGATAGATAATGTACCTTATCCAAATACATTTAAACTCAGTCACAATTCCTGACATTTAATCCTAGTAAAAATTCCCTGTCTTAGGTTAGTTAGGATCACCACTTTATTTTAAGAATGTGAAATGTCAGAATAATAGTAGAGAGAATGATTTATTTCAGCTTTTATTTCTTTCATCACATTCCAGGTGGGTCAGAAGTTTACATACACTCAATTAGTATTTGGTAGCATTGCCTTTAAATTGTTTAACTTGGGTCAAACGTTCTGGGTAGCCTTCCACAAGCTTCCCACAATAAGTTGGGTGAATTTTGGCCCATTCCTCCTGAATTAGCTGGTGTAAATGAGTCAGATTTGTTGGCCTCCTTGCTCGCACACACAATTTTTCTATGGGATTGAGGTCAGGGCTTTGTGATGGCCACTCCAATACCTTGACTTTGTTGTCCTTAAGCCATTTTTCCACAACTTTGGAAGTATGCTTGGGGTCATTGTCCATTTGGAAGACCCATTTGCGACCAAGTTTTAACTTCCTGACTGATGTGAGATGTTGCTTCAATATATCCACGTAATTTTCCTTTGTCATGATGCCATCTATTTTGTGAAGTGCACCAGTCCCTCCTGCAGCAAAACACCCCCACAACATGATGCTGCCACCCCCATGCTTCATGGTTGGGATGGTGTTCTTCGGCTTGCAAGCCTCCCCCTTTTTCCTCCAAACATAATGATGGTCATTATGGCTAAACAGTTCTATTTTTGTTTCATCAGACCAGAGGACATTTCTCCAAAAAGTACGATCTTTGTCCCCATGTGCATTTGCAAACAGTAGTCTGGCTTTTTTATGGCAGTTTTGGAGAAGTGGCTTCTTCCTTGCTGAACGGCCTTTCAGGTTATGTTGATATAGGACTTGTTTTACTGTGGATATAGATACTTTTGTACCTGTTCCCTCCAACATCTTCACAAGGTCCTTTGCTGTTGTTCTGGGATTGATTTGCACTTTTCGCACCAAAGTACGTTCATCTCTAGGAGACAGAACGCGTCTCCTTCCTGAGCGGTATGACGGCTGCGTGGTCCCATGGTGTTTATACTTGCGTATTATTGTTTGTACAGATGAACGTGGTACCTTCAGGCATTTGGAAATTGCTTCTGAGGATGAACTAGACTTGTGGAGGTCTACAATTTTTTTCTGAGGTCTTGGCTGATTTCTTTTGATTTTCTCATGATGTCAAACAAAGAGGCACTGGGTTTGAAGATAGGCCTTGAAATACATCCACAGGTACACCTCCAATTGACTCAAATGATGTCAATTAGCCTATCAGAAGCTTCTAAAGCCATGATATAATTTTCTGGAATTTTCCAAGCTGTTTAAAGGCACAGTCAACTTAGTGTATGTAAACTTCTGACCCACTGGAATTGTGATACAGTGAATTATAAGTGAAATAATCTGTCTGTAGATGTCCTAACCGACATGCCAGTAGAT
>NC_056433.1:83773348-83780848 GCF_018296145.1 Oncorhynchus tshawytscha
CCACCTCTACACTCTAACCACTAGGCTACCCTGCCGCCTCTACACTCTAACCACTAGGCTACCCTGCCGCCTCTACACTCTAACCACTAGGCTACCCTGCCGCCTCTACACTCTAACCACTAGGCTAAATTAGGCCCTTGGTGATTTTACAGTATTTTATGTCCAACACATTTTTTTTCTTGCTCGGAAAACTTGGGGTCCAAATAAAAACCACCCGTGGGCCAAATCCGGCCCGTAGGCCGCCAGTTGAGGAACCATGCCATAGGTGCTGTCTTGGCAAAAACGAGTGCACATACCAAAGACATTAAGGGTTGGCAGACAGCTTGGGTCGGTCCCCTCATGGGCTCCTTAGAATAAGCTTGACCGTTTCCCCGGCAACCCCACAGCAACACCAATAGGTCTCAGCAATGCAGGGCTTTGGGATGTTGCTGTTTTACCACCACTGTTTTCCACTGTGACATTTTAACCTCTGTGTCTGAGTGTCTCTTTTGTTTTTGTGTGAAAACATGATTCTTGGAGGTCATACTTGGGGGTCATGTTGTTGGTTCGTAACAGTAAACAACATGTTCAATTCAAGGCTACCTCTTGTTCCAACAAGAACATACTGTGTAGGCAAATATCAATAGGAGATACCCAGTAAGCAAAATGACGTTGAAAAGACATATTCTCCAGATGTTGTAATTAGGTTCATTTTCGGTTCTGAATTAAAGTTGAAAATAAGTATTTTCTGAATTTTGAAAATATTTTCCGGACACTGAAAATACATAATGTATGGACAATTAAAACACTTATTTTACGGATGTTGAAAATACAGTACTAGTCAAAATTCTTCAAAGTAGCCATCCTTTTGTCTTGATGAAGCTTTGCAACACGCTTGGCATTCTCTCAACCAGCTTCACCTGGAAGGCTTTTCCAACAGTCTTGAAGGAGTTCCCACATATGCTGAGCACTTGTTGGCTGCTTTTCCTTCACTCTGCTGTCCAACTCATCCCAAACTATCCCGACCATTGAGGTCGGGTGATTGTGGAGGCCAGGTCATCTGATGCAGCACGCCATCAAATCAAATAAAAAATCTATATATTTGTCACATGCGCCGAATACAACAAGTGTTGTATTCCTTTACCATGAAATGCTTACTTACATGCCCTTAAATAGAGTTAATAATATATTTACTAAATAAACAAAAGTTTAAAAAAAAAATCTAATCAATCAGGTTAGTCGAGGTAATTTGTAAAGTGACTATGCATAGATAATAAACAGTGAGAAGCAGCGGTGGGGGGTCTATGTAAATAGTCCGGATGGCCATTTGATTAGTTGAGTTGTTCAGTAGTCTTATGGCTTGCGGGTAGAAGCTGTTAAGGAGTCTTATGGCTTGGGGGTAGAAGCTGTTAAGGAGTCTTATGGACCTCGACTTGGCGCTCCGGTGCCGCTTGCTGTGCGGTAGTAGAGAGAACAGTCTATGACTGGGGTAACTGGAGTCTTTGACAATTTTTTTGGGCCTTCCTCTGACACTGCCTAGTATATACTGTAGGTCCTGGATGGCAGGAAGCTTGGCCCCAGTGATGTACTGGGCAGTGTGCACTACCCTCTGTAGCGCCTTATGGTCAGATGCCAAGTAGTTGCCAAACCAGGCGGTGATGCAACTGGTCAGGATGCTCTCGATGGTGCAGCTGTAGAACTTTTTGAGGATCTGGGGACCCATGCCAAATATTTTCAGTCTCCTGAGGTGGAAAAGGTGTTGTCGTGCCCTCTTCACAACTGTCTTGGTGTGTTTGGACCATGATAGTTTGTTGGTGATGTGGACGCCAAAGAACTTGAAAGTCTCGACCCGTCACTTGAAACTCCATCACTCTCCTTCTTGGTCAAATAGCCCTGCTGGTTAAGTGTGCCTTGAACTCTAAATAAATCACAGACAGTGTCATTTGCAAAGCACAACATCACACCTCCTCCTCTATGCTTCACGGTGGGAACTACACATGCAGAGATCATCCGTTCACCTACTCTGCATTTCAAAGACACGGTTGTTGGAACCAAAAATCTCAAATGTGGACTCATCAGACCAAAGGACAGATTTCCTACCGGTCTAATGTCCATTGCTTGTGTTTCTTGGCCCAAGCAAGTCTCTTCTTATTATTGGTGTCCTTTAGTAGTGGTTTCTTTGCAGAAATTCGACCATGAAGGCCTGATTCACGCAGTCTCCGCTGAACAGTTGATGTTGAGATGTGTCTGTTACTTGAACTCTGTGAAGCTTTTATTTGGGCTGTAATTTCTGAGGGGGTAACTAATGAACTTATCCTCTGCAGCAGAGGTAACTCTAGGTCTTCTTTCCTGTGGTGGTCCTCATGAGAGCCAGTTTCATCATAGCACTTGATGGTTTTTGCAACTGCACTTGAAGAAACTTTCAAAGTTCTTGAAATTTTCCAGATTGATTGACCTTCATGTCTTAAAGTAAAGATGGACTGTTGTTTCTCTTTGCTTATTTGAGCTGTTCTTGCCATATGGACTTGGTCTTTTACCAAATAGGGCTATCTTCTGTATACCACCCCTACCTTGTCACAACACAACTGATTGGCTCAAATGCATTAAGAAGGAAAGAAATTCCACCAATTAACTCTTAACAAGGCACACCTGTCAATTGAAATGCATTCCAGGTGACTACCTCATGAAGCTGGTTGAGAGAATACCAAGAGTGTGCAAAGGTGTCATCAAGGCAAAGGGTGGCTACTTTGAAGAATCTCAAATGTAAAATATATTTTAATTTGTTTTATACCTTTTTGTTGGTTACTACATGATTCCATATGTGTTATTTCATAGTTTTGATGTCTTCCCTATTATTCTACAATGTAGAAAATAGTCAAAATAAAGAAAAACCCTGTAATGAGTAGGTGTGTCCAAACTTTTGACTGGTACTGTACTTGTTATTTTGGTGATTGTTTTTTGGGGGGCCAGATTTCAACTGTATATCCATTCACGTATGTCTACATGTCAATGAAGAAAGCATTATATCACATTATATATTTTGAATTCCACTTAAAATAAGACAATGGATCTAACTGTAGATATTCACATGCACTCATTTTAATCTATGTTAGGTTTAGATTTGGTCCCACCTTGATTTCAACTTTCACAGATGTTTGGTCTGGACTGGACATTTTAACCAATAATCGTAACCAATCACAGACGTCTATGTCTGGTTCAGATTTGGTTTGATTTGATGTTGTTTTTTGGTCCGGTTCGGACTGGTCTTATTTAAAGAGACAAAAACATAGCATCCACTTCCCTAGCAAATAGACAAAAACATAGCATCCACTTCCCTAGCAAAGAGACAAAAACATAGCATCCACTTCCCTAGCAAAGAGACAAAAACATAGCATCCACTTCCCTAGCAAAGAGACAAAAACATAGCATCCACTTCCCTAGCAAAGGGACAAAAACATAGCATCCACTTCCCTAGCAAATAGACAAAAACATAGCATCCACTTCCCTAGCAAATAGACAAAAACATAGCATCCACTTCCCTAGCAAATAGACAAAAACATAGCATCCACTTCCCTAGCAAAGAGACAAAAAGGGACATAGCATCCACTTCCCATAGCAAAGGGACAAAAACATACCATCCACTTCCCTAGCAAAGAGACAAAAACATAGCATCCACTTCCCTAGCAAAGGGACAAAAACATAGCATCCACTTCCCTAGCAAATAGACAAAAACATAGCATCCACTTCCCTAGCAAAGATACAAAAACATAGCATCCACTTCCCTAGCAAAGAGACAAAAACATAGCATCCACTTCCCTAGCAAAGGGACAAAAAACGGGTCATCTTCCATGGAGACGCCACTGGTGTGACCCTTGGTTCTATGAATTCAGAAAACAACCCCCAGATCCAAACTGATGACGCACCATCCTGGTTGACAGACCCAAACTGCTGTGGCTGCCAGAAAGCAGAATAATACGTCTGCTGATTCGGGTCTGGCTATTCTCTAGTTCCTCTCAGGTTAAGCAGACTTAGGGATAATTCCCGGGACCGGCAGTCCCAGCCTCTCCCACCAGGAGTCCTGATTCCCCCCCCCCTGGCTGGAGCCATGGCATGCGGAGCGCCTTTCTACCTCCTCCCGGGGGCGCGGCCTCGGACACGGCAGCCGTGGTAACAGTCTCCGAGGCTGAGCCCCCAGTGCTGGTTGCCAGGCGCTAAGATGCACACTCGCCACTCTGGGGGTATTTGTCTGAGTGTCTGAGGGAGAGGGGGAGAAGGAGGAGGCATGTAAGCTGGCAGTCTTGATTGACTGAACGACTCAGCAACATTCCAGTAACCTCTGAGAGCTCGTCTAGAGAAGTTGTGTCTGGGAAGCGTGGTGTGTTGAACCATTATTTGGGGTAGAGGAGCTGTCACTCAAGCAGTGTACCAGAGCAGTAGAGACAGAAAAAGTGCACAATACAAAAGTCATTACATAGCAATGCTCGTTGAAAGTGAAACTTAGATTATGTTGAAACCTAGAAACCTAGATTGTTTAAACTTGTTTAGGTTTAAACTCTCTCTCTCTCTCTCTCTCTCTCTCTCTCTCTCTCTCTCTCTCTCTCTCTCTCTCCAGTCTGTTTGCAGTGAGGTGTGGTGGCTGTGCAGAGGCCATCTCCCCTGCAGAGCTGGTGATGCATGCTGGAGCTGCAGTGTTCCACCTGGCCTGTTTCAGCTGCAGTCTGTGTTCCTGTCTTCTGCGGACTGGAGACTGCTGTGTCCTCAGGGAAGGACGGTTGCTCTGTGCTAGAGACTACAACCAGGAAGTGGACAGACCCACCTCATCAGACTCAGGTACACGTTCTGTGTTTGTGTGTGTGTGTGTGTGTGTGTGTGTGTCTGTGTGTGTGTGTGTGTGTGTGTGTGTGTGTGTGTGTGTCTCAGAATGGTTATATATGTTTTTTTCTCCATTTGTCCTGTCTTGGTAGGTGAAAGTGATGATGAGGAGGAGGAGGAGGAGGAGGAGGAGAAAGGGGATGAGGGCAGTGTGAAGGCTTCAGGCAGACATGGCGGCGAAGCAGACGACCCTGAACACAAACGACCCAAACGTCCACGCACTATTCTGACCACCCACCAGAGACGGGCCTTCAAAGCATCCTTCGAAGTCTCCTCCAAGCCCTGTCGGAAGGTAGGGCATAGGTGTACACCAAAGGGCTCCTAAAGAGAATGCAGAAAAGCTGGGGGTGTAGTTTGCAATCAGAATACTCTCCAACAGCTGATTATTGTCTTCATCACAAGGGTCTGAGGTTTGATAGCTATAGTTATTACGCTGTACTGATAAAAGTTATCATGGAAGTGTCCTTATATTAGGATATGTAGACTACAAGGGTCATATCACATTTACTTCCTCTCTCTTCTCTCCCTCTGTCCTTCCCTTTCTCTGTCCCCCCCTCTTCTCTCCCTCTGTCCTTCCCTTTCTCTGTCGCACTCCTCTTCCCTCCCTCTGTCCCCTCCTCTTCTCTCCCTCTGTCCTTCCCTTTCTCTGTCGCACTCCTCTTCTCTCTCTGTCCCTCTTCTCTCTCTCTGTCCCTCTCCTCTTCTCTCTCTCTGTCCCTCTCCTCTCCTCTTCTCTCTCTCTGTCCCTCTCTCTCTTCTCTCTCTCTCTGTCCCTCTCCTCTTCTCTCTCTGTCCCTCTCCTCTTCTCTCTCTCTGTCCCTCTCCTCTTCTCTCCCTCTGTCCCTCTTCTCTCTCTCTGTCCCTCTCCTCTTCTCTCTCTGTCCCTCTCTTCTTCTCTCTTTCTGTCCCTCTCCTCTTCTCTCTCTCTGTCCCTCTTCTTCTCTCTCTGTCCCTCTCCTCTTCTCTCTCTCTGTCCCTCTCCTCTTCTCTCTCTCTGTCCCTCTCCTCTTCTCTCTCTCTGTCCCTCTCCTCTGTCCCTCTCTCTCTGTCCCTCTCCTCTTCTCTCTCTCTGTCCCTCTCCTCTTCTCTCTCTCTGTCCCTCTCCTCTTCCCTCTCTCTCTCTCTGTCCCTCTCCTCTTCTCTCTCTCTGTCCCTCTCCTCTTCTCTCTCTCTGTCCCTCTCCTCTTCTCTCTTTCTGTCCCTCTCCTCTTCTCTCCCTCTGTCCCTCTTCTCTCTCTCTGTCCCTCTCCTCTTCTCTCCCTCTGTCCCTCTTCTCTCTCTCTGTCCCTCTCCTCTTCTCTCCCTCTGTCCCTCTCCCTCTGTCCCTCCCCCTCTCTTCCCTCTGTCCTTCCCTTCCTCTCCAAGGTAAGGGAGACCTTGGCAGCGGAGACCGGTCTGAGCGTGAGAGTCGTGCAGGTCTGGTTCCAAAACCAAAGAGCCAAGGTACAGTAATGTGATGCTGCCTGCACCCCCCCCAACACACTTGCTACCTCCCAGATACTTTCATGTGTACCATTGATAACGGAACTCTTTCGGCAGTGTGCTGTGCTGCCAACCTGGAAATCACTCCGGTTATCTCTCTATTCAGGAAACTGATGACATCTCACTCGTAGATCCGTCCAGATAAGGGCTGTATTTCCTTACAGCGGGCAGCGTGTGTGGTTTTCTGTCCATGAAATATGTTATTTTCTTTCCCTCCACTATTAATACGTTTCAACTGAGTGAACATGTTCCTATGAAGACTAGGTTTGAGAGAGAGGCTGTGGAGTGAGACATGACTGTAGATGTAATGAAATTATATTTCTGTTTATATTGTAGATGTATTTGTAATGAAATTATATTTCTGTTTATATTGTAGATGTGTAATTCAATTATATATCTGTTTATATTGTGGATTTAACTGTCAATATGTAAATAATTATATTTATGTTTATATTGTAGATGTAACTGTCTATGTAATTAAATACATTTATGTTTATATTGTAGATGTATTTGTAATTAAATTATGTTTATGTTTATATTGTAGATATATTTGTAATATGTCTCATATGTATATGTATATATTGTACTATATATCATCTACTGAACACACACATATGTATATACTGTACTCTATACCATCTACTGCATCTTGCCATCTTTATGTAATACATGTATCACTAGCCACTTTAAACTATGCCACTTTGTTTACATACCCTACATTACTCATCTCATATGTATATACTGTACTCTATAACATCTACTGCATCTTTATGTAATACATGTATCACTAGCCACTTTAAACTATGCCACTTTGTTTACATACTCATCTCATATGTATATACTGTACTCGATACCATCTAATGCATCTTGCCTATGCTGCTCTGTACCATCACTCATTCATATATCTTTATGTACATATTCTTCATCCCTTTACACTTGTGTCTATAAGGTAGTTGTTGTGGAATTGTTAGGTTAGATTACTCGTTGGTTATTACTGCATTGTCGGAACTAGAAGCACAAGCATTTCTCTACACTCGCATTAACATCTGCTAACCATGTGGATGTGACAAATAAAGTTAGATTTGATTTAATTAAATTATATTTATGTTTATATTGTAGATTTAATTGTAAATATGTAATTAAATTATATTTATGTTTATATTGTGG
>NC_056433.1:83788348-84003348 GCF_018296145.1 Oncorhynchus tshawytscha
AGCAGACTGAATTATAGCAAACGTAGTTATAGCAGACTAAGTTATAGCAGACTGAGTTATAGCAGACTGAGTTATAGCAGACAGAGGTATATAGCAGACTGAATATAGCAAACTGAGGTATAGCAGACTGGGGAATATAGGAGACAAAGGGTGAGTCCTTGGCCAGTCTCTCCACAGAGCTTATCTGTCCCATATCTGTGAGCAGGCCACTGAGGCCATCTCCCTTCCTCTTTCTCCCACTGTCACTCCTTCTGTCTACCCCAATCTCCCCCGTCTACCTCTGTCTACCCGTCTCCTCCTGTCTTCCCCTGTCTACCTCTGTCTACCCCTGTCTACCCCAATCTCCCCTGTCTACCCCAATCTCCCCCTGTCTACCTCTGTCTACCCCTGTCTACCCCAATCTCCCCTGTCTACCTCTGTCTACCCGTCTCATCCTGTCTACCCCTGTCTACCTCCTGTCTACCCCTGTCTACCCTACCCCTGTCAATCTCCCCCTGTCTACCTCTGTCTACCCCTGTCTACCTCAATCTCCCCTGTCTACCTCTGTCTACCCCTGTCTACCCCAATCTCCCCCTGTCTACCCGTCTCCTCCTGTCTACCCCTGTCTACCTCAGTCTACCCCTGTCTCCCCATGTCTCCCCCTGTCTACCTCTGTCTACCCCAATCTCGCCCTGTCTTCCTCTGTCTACCCGTCTCCTCCTGTCTACCCCTGTCTACCTCAGTCTACCCCTGTCTCTCCATGTCTACCCCTGTCTCCTCCTGTCTACCCCTGTCTTCTCCTGTTTACCCCTTTCTACCTCTGTCTTCCCCTGTCTACCCATGTCTCCCCCTGTCTCCCCATGTCTACCCCAGTCTCCCTCTGTCTACCCCTGTCTTCTCCTGTCTACCCCTGTCTCCCCCTGTCTACCCGTCTCCCCAGGCTACCTCCCTCTTTCTGCCGTCTCCCTCTCCCCGTCTCCCTCTGTCTCCCCCGTCTACCTCTGTCTCCCATCTCCCTCTCTGTCTCCCATCTCCCTCTCTCTGTCTCCCTCTGTCTACCTGTCTCCCTCTTTCAACCTGTCTCCCTCTGTCTCCCATCTCTCTCCCTCTTTCTACCTCTGTCTCCCATCTCTCTCCCTCTTTCTACCTCTGTCTCACATCTCTCTCCCTCTTTCTACCTCTGTCTCCCATCTCTCTCCCTCTTTCTACCTCTGTCTCCCATCTCTCTCCCTCTTTCTACCTCTGTCTCCCATCTCTCTCCCTCTGCTTCTACCTCTGTCTATCTCTGTCTCCCATCTCTCCCTCTTTCCCTCTGTCTCCCATCTCTCTCCCTCTTTCTACCTCTGTCTACCATCTCTCTCCCTCTGTCTCCCATCTCTCTCCCTCTTTCTACCTCTGTCTCCCATCTCTCTCCCTATTTCTACCTCTGTCTCCCATCTCTCCCTCTTTCTACCTCTGTCTCCCATCTCTCTCCCTCTTTCTACCTCTGTCTCCCATCTCTCTCCCTCTTTCTACCTCTGTCTCCCATCTATCTCCCTCTTTCTACCTCTGTCTCCCACCTCTCTCCCTCTCTCCCATCTCCTCAGTCTCCCATCTCCCACCTCTCCCTCTTTCTACCTCTGTCTCCCATCTATCTCCCTCTTTCTACCTCTGTCTCCCATCTCCCTCCCTCTTTCTACCTCTGTCTCCCACCTCTCTCCCTCTTTCTACCTCTGTCTACAATCTCTCTCCCTCTGTCTCCCATCTCTCTCCCTCTTTCTACCTCTGTCTACCATCTCTCTTCTTCTGTCTCCAATCTCTCTTCCTCTGTCTCCCATCTCCCCCTCCCTCTGTCTCCCATCTCCCCCTCTCCCATCTCCTCTCCCTCTTTCTCCCACCTCTCTCCTTCTTTCTACCTCTGTCTCCAATCTCTCTTCCTCTGTTTCCCATCTCCCTCCCATCTCCCTCCCATCTCCCTCCCTCTGTCTCCCATCTCCCTCCCATCTCCCTCCCTCTGTCTCTCATCTCCCTCCCTCTTTCTCTTCCTCTGTCTCCCACCTCTCTCCCTCTTTCTACCTCTGTCTCCAATCCCTCTCCCTCTGTCTCCCATCTCTCTCCCTCTTTCTACCTCTGTCTCTCATCTCCCTCCCTCTTTCTACCTCTGTCTCCCACCTCTCTCCCTCTTTCTACCTCTGTCTCCAATCCCTCTCCCTCTGTCTCCCATCTCTCTCCCTCTTTCTACCTCTGTCTCCAATCTCTCTCCCTCTGTCTCCCATCTCTCTCCCTCTTTCTACCTCTGTCTCCCATCTATCTCCCTCTTTCTACCTCTGTCTCCCATCTCTCTCCCTCTTTCTACCTCTGTCTACCATCTCTCTCCAATCTCTCTCCCTCTGTCTCCCATCTCCCTCCCATCTCCCTCCCTCTGTCTCCCTGTCAGGTGGAATATGAAGAGGGATGATTAATCAGACTGGGTTATGACAGCAGAATGAGTCAGACGCAGGTAAAGAATCACATCCTCCACCGCCTGTCTCACATTGGGCTCCCCTCTGTCAAATGGCCCTACCTGCATTTTTCTGCCTTCCTTCATCCAGCAGACCTAAAGGGAGACCACCCAGGTTCTGTGCCCAGCTGGAATGCACCGTTCCTGGGTAGGGGAGGGGAGGCTATGTACCGGGGAGACGACAGAGGGGTTGAAAGCTGTGTGAGGGGAGAATGTGTGGTGTGCCACACAGATATGATGCATGTTGTGTCTCCTTGACCCCGCCGTGAACCCTCTCTACACACCATCCAGTCTCCTGTTCCCCTGAAATCAGACCTCAGGGAGCAGAGCGTGCAAGTCAGGGCCGGTTCCAGGCATAAGAGGTCGTTACGGCCCCCCCCAAATAAAACTTACTGTTGAGAGTTAGAACAGTAGAACACAGGTGTAAGTACAACTTTTGGTTGATCATCAGCAGTTGTTATTTTGTTTTGTCAGTCACTGACAATCACTCAATTAGCCATGTCAGCTAACAACTTTTAGACTGGTAAGTTAGTCTAGCTAGTTATCTTAACATGTAGTAATCATGGCGGAATTACCGACCAGGCACACAGGGCACATGCCCCGGGGGGCCTGCCCTCCAGAGGGCCCTCATTGATTTTATTAGTCATTCTCACTCAGATATCTGTCACGTTCTTCGTACAAAGGAGACCAAGGTGGAGCGTGGGATACGTACTATCTTCTTCTTTATTTAATGAACACTGAACAAACTAGCAAAACAACCAAATGAACCGTGACGCTAATATGAATAGTGCAGACAGGCAACTAAACATAGAACAAGATCCCACAAACACCAAAGGGGAAATGGCTACCTAAATATGATCCCCAATCAGAGACAACGATAAACAGCTGCCTCTGATTGGGAACCATAAACATACAAATACATAGACCTACAAAACCCTAGACCTACAAAACCCTAGACCTACAAAACCCTAGACATACAAAACCCTAGACATACAAAACCCTAGACAATACAAAACCCTAGACAATACAAAACCCTAGACAATACAATAACTAGCGTATCCACCCTAGTCACACCCTGACCTAACCAAAAATGAAAGAAAACAGAGATATCTCAGGTCAGGGTGTGACAATATCATTAATATGGCATAAGTCATGGCAAAATGTGTAAAATTGCAGGAAATTAGCTTTAAAACTGCAAAGAAAAACTATGTACTCCATGACAACATTAGTAGAATTGCATCAAATTTGTTATAAAATTCTAACAAATTAATGGCAAAACGTGAACTGTAGAAAACTTGCTTTAAAACTGCAACATGTTCTCTACGTCCCATGACAAAATGTGTAGAATTGCAAGAAATTAACTTTAGAATGTACATCCACAAAAAAAAAAAAAAATTGTGTGGTTTGGGCCTCAAAAAGTTGGAGCCGGCCCTGGTGCAAGTCAATGGTCAGGAACAATCTAACGGTCTGTCACCAGTTGTATTCAACTGACAACCAGTCCAGACCACAGAGTAGAACAGGAGTGAAAACCTCCTGGTACCTCGTAAGGAAATAGAGTTGGAGAACACTAGAGTAGAACATATGACCGAATGTGTGTGTGTGTGTGTGTGTGTGTGTGTGTGTGTGTGTGTGTGTGTGTGTGTGTGTGTGTGTGTGTGTGTGTGTGTGTGTGTGTGTGTGTGTGTGTGTGTGTGTGTGTGTGTGTGTGTGTGTGTGTGTGTGTGTGTGTGTGTGTGTGTGTGTGTGTGTGTGTGTGTGTGTGTGTGTGTGTGTATGTGTGTGCGTGTGCGTGCGTGCGTGCGTGCGTGCGTGTGTGTGTGTGTGTGTGTGCTGACTTTTTCAGGTGCACGTACACGCGTTTCTCCGCTGCACACTGGCCTGGTTGCCAGCAGCATCCCGTGAGATGAGGAAAAATAATCAAATGGATATCATACGCTCACAGCGGGTAGCAATAACCTCATTATTATTCTGACGGTAGCCAAACGGCTTCCTGTCAGCGAATCGGTTATTTATTGCACCTTCCATGCCAACCGTGGGGCACAAACCCTCTGTCTTTTAACCACTATAATTGGCTTCAAGCTGTTTCAGCGCGGAGACAGATGCGCTCGCTTTGTAGAAGAATCTCGAACTAACCATTTCTTAGTTCACCTTCAGTTAGAGGCAGACCATATGATATGGCCAAGTATACAACATGATGTCCAGAAAAACATGTCTGGAGACGCAACATTGGAACCAGTGTTGGGGAAGCTACTCTGAAAATATACTAAAGTTTACCAAGCACAGGAGGTTGGTGACACCTTAATTGGGAAGAACGGGCTTGTGGTAACAACTGAACCGGAATCAGTGGAATGGTATAAAACACATGGTTTATGATAATAACTGAACCGGAATCAGTGGAATGGTATAAAACACATCAAACACATGGTTTATGATAATAACTGAACCGGAATCAGTGGAATGGTATAAAACACATGGTTTATGATAATAACTGAACCGGAATCAGTGGAATGGTATAAAACACATCAAACACATGGTTTATGATAATAACTGAACCGGAATCAGTGGAATGGTATAAAACACATGGTTTATGATAATAACTGAACCGGAATCAGTGGAATGGTATAAAACACATGGTTTATGATAATAACTGAACCGGAATCAGTGGAATGGTATAAAACACATGGTTTATGATAATAACTGAACCGGAATCAGTGGAATGGTATAAAACACATGGTTTATGATAATAACTGAACCGGAATCAGTGGAATGGTATAAAACACATGGTTTATGATAATAACTGAACCGGAATCAGTGGAATGGTATAAAACACATCAAACACATGGTTTTAATTTGCTCCGTTCCAGCCATTATCATGAGCCGTTCTCAGCAGCCTCCACTGTTACCAAGCTACCAATTGCTTCACATTGGAAGAATTTAAGCTACGCTAAAGCTACCTTTATGGAAAATATAGATTACTGAACGTTACTTACTTTGCAAAATGATGATCATATCTTGATCTGAAATGTTAACCTGGTCTCAGAGCATTTCGTATAACTTGTTAAATACACTCCATTTTGTATGATATGTTACGTTTTTGTATGGTATGTATTAATTTGGGGGATGTCCATCACACATTTCGCATGATATGTTACGAATTACAATCTGTACTTTATGTTACGAATGAGCAAAACGTACCATATATTATGATCATGCAAAACGTATGATATGTTACGAATTACAATCTGTACTTTATGTTACGAATGAGCAAAACGTACCATATATTATGATCATGCAAAACGTATGATATGTTACGAATTCCAATTTGTTGTGGTTAATTTAAGCTAAGTGGCTAACGCTAACATTAGCTAGCTGGCTAATGTTAGCTTGGCTAACGGTTAGGGTTAAGGTTCGGGTTAAGGTTAGGAGTTAGGTTAAAGATGTAAGGTTAGGGTTAATGTTAGGGTTAGCTACCATGCTAAGTAGCTAAAAAGTAGTTGAAAAGTTGCGAATTAGCTAAAGTTGTCGGTGATGAGATTCAAACACGCCTTTGGGTTGCCAGACGTTTGCGTTATACACCCATCCATCCACCCCGACCAATCGCCTTCCTTTTGTTTTTACCTTTAGTAACCATCTGTCTCATGTAACCATACCAAATGTAACATATCAAACTCATTTGAGTGTCCCGGATTTACGTTACTTGTTTACGTTTAATCTATGAGACCAGGCTGGGAATGTCATAGACTACAAATTGGCAGGATAGATCACTCTGATATCAGAATGTGTCATTTAGCCTATTAAACACAAAAGCTGTGTTTCAATTGAGAATTAGGCAGGTCTGATGCAAAAAAAAAATATATATATATATATATATATATATTGCCTTCTTCAAACATATTTTATTTTTGTTTGGTGCAAAAATGTAGTGTGTTGTTCCAGCAGTTAGCTACATCACTACAAAGTAAACAACTACTGAAAACACTACCAAGATTTAAATTTAGTTCAACTGCCAACAAGCTAATGTAGTTAAATTACTAGTTGAACTACATGTAGTTTACTACCCCCCAACACTGATTAAAACTCATATTGTGATCAGTTAAGTGCCTCATGTCAAGGCTATCCGAAGGCCCAAACAATGCTTTATAAATACTACAAATAATGGTTGTATTGCTCCTAGCTTGGTAATATCCCCAAATGACCTAACAGTGTCATAATTAAGGGTTATGTTGGCTTGTTCATGAGAGCATTCCGTTTCAGTCCACATTATGAAATAGATGGAGTTGGAAGGGAGTTGACTCCAACCCTTACAATACTATCAATGTTTAGATGATGGATCATCCGTCAGGCAGGCAGGACACTACATGCCAGGTTGACACCTTGTGGTCACCTAGCAACCCTCCAGCCTCCAGAGAGAGCGGGGTTAGAAAGGGGTGAGATGGGCAGGGGGAGCGAAGGGGTGGGGTGGGCATTGAGGTGGGGGAGAGAGGGGGTGGGGCAGACATTGAGATGGAGGAGGGAGGTAGGCAGTGAGGCAGGGTGAGAGGGGGCTGAGGTGGACAGTGAGGCAGGTGAGAGGGGGGTGAGGTAGACAGTGAGGCAGGGTGAGAGGGGGTGAGGTGGACAGTGAGGCAGGGTGAGGGGGGTGAGGTAGACAGTGAGGCAGGGTGAGAGGGGGCTGAGGTGGACAGTGAGGCAGGGTGAGAGGGGGGTGAGGTGGACAGTGAGGCAGGTGAGAGGGGGGGTGAGGTAGACAGTGAGGCAGGGTGAGAGGGGGTGAGGTGGACAGTGAGGCAGGGTGAGAGGGGGGGGAGGTAGACAGTGAGGCAGGGTGAGAGGGGGGGGTGAGGTGGACAGTGAGGCAGGGTGAGAGGGGGGTGAGGTAGACAGTGAGGCAAGGTGAGAGGGGAGTGAGGTGGACAGTGAGGCAGGGTGAGAGGGGAGTGAGGTGGGCATATTTTCTCTACTTTTGCAAAAATGTTATACAGAATGTTATCAGATCTTCAACCAAAACCTAATATCAGATAAAGGGAACCTGAGTGAACAAATAACACAATAATTGCTAAATTCCTCCACAGCGACGTGAGAGACAGATCAACAACTACAGGAAGTGTTTGGTTGGAGTCATTACAGCTAAAAGGGGGCACAACCAGTTATTGAGTGTAAAGGGGAATTACTTTTCACACAGGGGAATTGGGTGTGGCATAATTTTGTTAATTAAATATATAAAATAAGTATATATATTTTGTTTTGTTTTGTTATTCGTAAAAATAAAATTCTTTTTTTTACAGCACTGCACATTCTGCGCATTCTATTGATCTCAATATATTGAATTCAACATTTGTCCAAGTGAATATGATGAGAAACATAGAAAGCCATGAGTTTGACTACAAGCTACATTCAGATATGGGATCTTCATTTGATCAATCTGTTGTCGCTGAGAATTTTCCTGCGCTGCAGGATGGACATAAATTCACTGAAAACCACTAACACACTATTATATTAACATTATTGCACTGTAATGTAGCCCAATTTTGGCCAGCTAATAGCCTAACCACCGATCAAGCAACATTACATCACGGAAAAGTGTGAATGGACTAAATGTTCAAATCCTGTTGATGCAAGATTATTTTGCTGTGACAATACTGGTCAAATTAAAATCCTACACATCTAACATCCATTAAAAAGGTGAAATATGCAGAAATGCCTCCGCCATTTCCTAGTTACTAAAATTTGAATAGGTTTCCTAATTTACACAAAACAGAGTGCAGAGAATCATTGTACCATCTAAATCGCTGTGAAATATATTTTCAATAGCCCAGAAATATAGCATTTTCAGCTGTTTGAAGCTGGTGTACAAAAACCAGAAAGTAAAAGATGCCAAAAACGAAACTTAAGAATGGGAAGCATAGAAATAGTATACATAGAACAGATATAACAGCTTCTTAGACTTATTTTCAATAATTACATATCTATAACTCACATTTCTACGTGAATCTGGTCGGGTCGCCCAAAAGTTATATATTTTAGCTTTAACCTCTACTGACTCCCCATCGAAATTTAAGAATGGGAAGCATAGAAATAGTATACATAGAACAGATATAACAGCTTCTTAGACTTATTTTCAATAATTACATATCTATAACTCACATTTCTACGTGAATCTGGTCGGGTCGCCCAAAAGTTATATATTTTAGCTTTAACCTCTACTGACTCCCCATCGAAATTTAAGAATGGGAAGCATAGAAATAGTATACATAGAACAGATATAACAGCTTCTTAGACTTATTTTCAATAATTACATATCTATAACTCACATTTCTATGTGAATCTGGTCGGGTCGCCCAAAAGTTATATATTTTAGCTTTAACAGCCCATACACAAAAATAGGTATAGAAGGAACAGTGATGGCTTTAAATACATTGAAAGCAATTAACTTGTTATACAAAACCTTGTTTTACAGTACAATGTCATTAAGCACATTATTTTTTAAGAATTTTCAAAAGCAGGGTTCTCTCTTTCCTCCCATAACGAGTTATCAAAGTGGAAGTCACCTGTGACGGACAGGAAACAGGGATTATTATTATACAACGGGCTTTAACTATACGTACATACTACTACAACAGTACTACACTTATATACTAATACTACTATAGTACTATAGTACCACTGCTTCTAACACAGTAAGGCCTAACACAGTAAGACATTATAGATGAAAGAAAGATGACCCGTTTGGAATAGTATCACACGCAATAAATTTCCTCCCCAAGCTCTGGTGCAATAGTTTGTGACGAGGTTACACATACAATATGAAATACATGTCTTTAATTCATTTCTCTTACCTTTCTTGCTGAGCTTCTTTGCGGCCAGCATGCCCAGTCCCAGCAGTAGTAACAGCCCAGCAGCAGAGGCAGCTCCCACCACTGCATAGACCAGCATCCTAGAGGACTCTTTAACACAACAACCACAGTCACTATCCCTGACTCTATAGAACAACCAGTCGCTATCCCTGACTCTATAGAACAACCAGTCACAATCTCTGACTCTATAGAACAACCAGTCACTATCTCTGACTCTATAGAACAACCAGTCACTATCCCTGACTCTATAGAACAACCAGTCACTATCTCTGACTCTATAGAACAACCAGTCACTATCCCTGACTCTATAGAACAACCAGTCACTATCTCTGACTCTATAGAACAACCAGTCACTATCTCTGACTCTATAGAACAACCAGTCACTATCCCTGACTCTATAGAACAACCAGTCACTATCCCTGACTCTATAGAACAACCAGTCACTATCCCTGACTCTATAGAACAACCAGTCACTATCTCTGACTCTATAGAACAACCAGTCGCTATCCCTGACTCTATAGAACAACCAGTCGCTATCCCTGACTCTATAGAACAACCAGTCATCTCTGATCTATAGAACAACCAGTCACTATCCCTGACTCTATAGAACAACCAGTCACTATCCCTGACTCTATAGAACAACCAGTCACTATCTCTGACTCTATAGAACAACCAGTCACTATCCCTGACTCTATAGAACAACCAGTCACTATCTCTGACTCTATAGAACAACCAGTCACTATCCCTGACTCTATAGAACAACCAGTCACTATCCCTGACTCTATAGAACAACCAGTCGCTATCCCTGACTCTATAGAACAACCAGTCACAATCTCTGACTCTATAGAACAACCAGTCACTATCTCTGACTCTATAGAACAACCAGTCACTATCCCTGACTCTATAGAACAACCAGTCCCTATCCCTGACTCTATAGAACAACCAGTCACTATCCCTGACTCTATAGAACAACCAGTCACTATCCCTGACTCTATAGAACAACCAGTCCCTATCCCTGACTCTATAGAACAACCAGTCCCTATCCCTGATTCTATAGAACAACCAGTCACTATCCCTGACTCTATAGAACAACCAGTCACTATCCCTGACTCTATAGAACAACCAGTCACTATCCCTGACTCTATAGAACAACCAGTCACTATCCCTGACTCTATAGAACAACCAGTCCCTATCCCTGACTCTATAGAACAACCAGTCCCTATCCCTGACTCCAACCAGTCCCTATCCCTGACTCTATAGAACAACCAGTCACTATCCTGACTCTATAGAACAACCAGTCACTATCCCTGACTCTATAGAACAACCAGTCACTATCCCTGACTCTATAGAACAACCAGTCACTATCTCTGACTCTATAGAACAACCAGTCACTATCCCTGACTCTATAGAACAACCAGTCACTATCTCTGACTCTATAGAACAACCAGTCACTATCCCTGACTCTATAGAACAACCAGTCACTATCCCTGACTCTATAGAACAACCAGTCACTATCCCTGACTCTATAGAACAACCAATCACTTTCTCTGACTCTGTAGAACAACCACCGTCACCACAGGGTCAGAACAGAGCAGATAAACCAAGAGGTCACCCTGTAAGGACGGATGCTATGCTGTAGTCGCATGAAATGAAAAAAAAAATCAGGGGAAATTATGATTTGACCTAATGTACTACTATTCAATTGAATTCAGTGTATATAATATTTGATGTAAACAAATAGTCAGTACAACCTTGGACAGAGTTGATGTTTCTTTGGCAAGAGGGCACAAGGTCACTCCATTGTCCCTCTGAGGTGCAGGACAGCTCTTCTGTTCCGTTCAGATAGTAACCTTTGCTGCAGGTGAAGAGGCACAGAGAGCTGAAGCTAAACTCCCCTAGGTAGTGTGAGCAGTTCATGAAGGGTCCCTGGGTTGGTGGTGGGGTTGAGGATGGAGTGGGTGGTGGAGATGGCTGTCTGGGCAATAGGTTCTCACACTGGACCACTGTAGGGGTTAAATCAATCAATCAATCAATCAATTAATGAAGAATATTTTTATATATCCCTCACTCACTTTAACAGGACGGCAAGTCTGTCAAGTATTTTATTTGATTTACCTTTATTTAACTAGGCAAGTCAGTTAAAAACAAATTCTTATTAACAATGACGGTCTAACCCGGACGATGCTGGCCCTATGGGACTCCCAATCCCGGCTGGTTGTGATACAGCCTGGAATCAAACCAGGGTCTGTAGTGACACCTCTAGCACTGCGATGCAGTGCCTTAGACCGCTGCGCCACTCGGAAGCCCCTCATGCCAGATAAACTGTTTCTAATCCTTCAGCTAACCACAATAGTTTAGGTTCTCCGTTCCAACCCTGGATTTATTCAGTGAGGTGGAACAATTCAGAATGTTCTAGATAGAAATGAAGTGAATAGATCTGACACAGTTCCAAATCATACATGACAATCACATCTGTTCTACACCACACATTTCCACCTAAACACCCCTGGTCTTACCCTGACAGACAGGAAGAGCGTGGCTCCAGTAACCCAGTGAGGAGCAATGGGTGGAGTTAGTTCCTACCAGAACAAAACCCTTCTCACACTCCAGGGTACAGGTGGAGCCATAGCTGAACTCATTCATAATGTATTCTTTTTGAATAAATAATGGTTCTTATCACATTGAAACTCCCTCTAGTTGTCTTGGTTTAGCTCACGTTCACATGCAGGTGTGTGGTTGGTCCATTGTCCAGTAGATAAACAGGTGAGGTTGGTGTCTCCTCTCAGCAGGTAGCCCTCCTCACAGGAGAACCCACAGGAGGAGGTGAAGGAGGAAGCCCCCAGGGGGTCCACACAGGACATGTTCCCCATGGCAGGAGTGGACAGGGTGCCACACCTCACCACTGTAGTAGGCAGAGTTGGGGAGTAAGAAATGACATGTAATCGGATTAGAAAAAAACAAACTATTCAGTTACGTTACCAGCAAAAATATTATAATCAGATTACAGACACTGTCACGCCCTGACCATAGAGAGCTGTTTATTCTCTGTTGGTTGGGGCGTGATAGTGACAAGGGTGGGTCATCTAGGTGATTAATGGTTTATGTTGGCCTGGTATGGCTCCCAATCAGAGACAGCTGTTTATCATTGTTTCTGATTGGGGATCATATTTAGGCAGCCATTTCCTCATTGAGCTTTGTGGGATCTTGTCATCAGATAGTTGCCTGTGTGCACACCAGTAGCTTCACGGTTCGTTTGTGCATGTTTGTTTTGTTTGAGTTTCTATTAATTAAAATATGTGGAACTCTACGCACGCAGCGCCTTGGTCCAATCATTTCGACGAGATTGACAGACACTGTACTTTTGAAAAACTAGATGATTACTTTAAAAGGCATAAATGTTTTCCAAAAAATACATTAAAACACCTTTCTGTTTTCGCAATGACATTCAATTCAGCATTGAAAAAAGGCACAAGTTTGTTTGTTCTTCCTGAGTGAGTCTGACCACAAGTCAGAGACCTCTAATAGCACACCAAATGATTGCCACCAATCAGACCTCTGTGATGACACACCTAATGATGACCACCAATCAGAGACCTCTATGATGACACACCAAATGATGACCTCAAGTCAGAGACCACTATGATGACACAACCAAATGATTGCCACCAATCAGAGACCTCTATGATGACACACTAAATGATGACCACAAATCAGAGACCTCTATGATGACACACCTAATGATGACCACCAATCAGAGACCTCTATGATGACACACCAAACGATGATCAATCACCAATCAGAGACCTCTATGATGACACACCTAATGTGTTTGATGGATCCTTTTTGTAATCCTCTTCTAATGCCTCTTAAGGGGAAAGTCATCCAAAAGTAACCGAAATGAATCTGATTATGTTACTGAGGTTGGGTAATCAACACGTTACTGATTACAATGTTGTCCAGGTAACTAGTAACTAACAGATTGCATTTACAAAGTAACCTACAAAACCCTGGTAACAGGATACAGATAAGAGAAGATGCAGAGAAACTCACTACATTCACATCCTGATCCATAGAAAGCTAAATGAATAGTAATGCTGTAAGTAACGTACCTCTGTAACAATATATATTTTGACTAAATGTGCATTATGAGAATAATCTGTCCCTATTACTTATTTAAAAAGCTTCATTCTCGGCCCAGTAGATGGGGGTATGTATCCAGCATGGTTTGAAGATGTGGTGAGTTACCCAGACAGAGGGGGGCTCTCCTGCTCCATGTGCCCAGGGAGGTGCACTCTGTCTCAGCCAACCCGTTCAGCAGGAACCCCTCCTCACAGGAGAACAGACACTGGGACCCGTAGTGGAACTGACCATGGAGGTCAGAGCAGTTCAGGGAGCCGTGCGGGGGAGAGGTTAAGATGTCGCACTGCAGAGCTGGAGGGGCACAGAGAGAAGTCGGATATGAGTGACACCAGACACATTCTGTGAATCCTTTACTTATCCAATAACACATTGACTAAACACAAGTCATTTTAGGCTTCTACATTGGAACCCTGGGGGTTCAGAGAGAAATCTATATGAATATGTCTGATCTGACACAATTTCCAACAATAGATGACAGACAGACTATGGTTCTAGGTTGGAAAATAACAAAGGTTTTACTAAATGACAGAGTGAAAATGGTTCTAGGTTGAAGATAAATGGTTAAGACAAGGATTCTAATATCCCAGAACTCTTTGCATAAATGAGGAAGAATTCAAACTATGGGATGAGCGATGCTGCTCAGCACTGGTTCCATGAATCTGTTCATTTTCTAAAGCTTCCACATGGAATCATTACATATTCCTAACCTGGGTATCTTCAACGTAGCTATGGTTTGAACTAGGATGTGGTGAGTTACCGAGACAGAGGGGGGCTCTCCTGCTCCATGTGCCCAGGGAGGTGCACTCTGTATCAGCCAACCCGTTCAGCAGGAACCCCTCCTCACAGGAGAACAGACACTGGGACCCGTAGTGGAACTGACCATGGAGGCCAGAGCAGTTCATGGAGCCGTGCGGGGGAGAGGTTAAGGTGTCGCACTGCAGAGCTGGAGGGATATAAAGAGGACACAGGTTGTGACACACAGGCCCAAGATAATCCTATTATAATTACCCATTTATATTGATCTATTCCTATTATAATATGATATTTTATTTACCTTTATTTAACTAGGAAAGTCAGTTAAAAGCCGTTTTATTTTCAATGACGGTCTACCCCGGCCAAACCCTAATGATGCTGGGCCAATTATGCACGCCCTATGGGACTCCAAATTACAGCTGGTTGTGATACAGCCTGGAATCTAACCAGGGTCTGTAGTGGCGCCTCTAGCACTGAGATGCAGTGCCTTAGACCGCTGCGCCACTCGGGAGCCCCTCATGCCAGATAAACTGTTTCTAATCCTTCAGCTAACCACAACAGTTTAGGTTCTCTGTTCCAACCCTGGATTTATTCAGTGAGGTGGAACAATTCAGAATGTTCTAGATAGAAATGAAGTGAATAGATCTGACACAGTTCCAAATCATACATGACAATCACATCTGTTCTATACCACACATTTCTACCTGAACAACCCTGGTATTACCCTGACAGACAGGAAGGGCGTGGCTTCAGTAACCCAGTGAGGAGCAATGGGTGGAGTTAGTTCCTACCAGAACAAAACCCTTCTCACACTCCAGGGTACAGGTGGAGCCATAGCTGAACTCATTCATAATGTATTCTTTTTGAATAAATAATGGTTCCTATCACATTGAAACTCCCTCTAGTTGTCTTGGTTTAGCTCACGTTCACATGCAGGTGTGTGGTTGGTCCAATGTCCAGTAGATAAACAGGTGAGGTTGGTGTCTCCTCTCAGCAGGTAGCCCTCCTCACAGGAGAACCCACAGGAGGAGGTGAAGGAGGAAGCCCCCAGGGGGTCCACACAGGACATGTTCCCCATGGCAGGAGGGGACAGGGGGCCACACCTCACCACTGTAGTAGGCAGGGTTGGGGAGTAAGAAATTACATGTAATCAGATTATAAAAAAACAAACTATTCAGTTACGTTACCAGCAAAAATATTATAATCAGATTACAGACACTGTCACGCCTAACCATAGAGAGCTGTTTATTCTCTGTTGGTTGGGGCGTGATAGTGACAAGGGTGGGTCATCTAGGTGATTGATGGTTTATGTTGGCCTGGTATGGTTCCCAATCAGAGACAGCTGTTTATCGTTGTCTCTGATTGGGGATCATATTTAGGCAGCCATTTCCTCATTGTGCTTTGTGGGATCTTGTCTACAGATAGTTGCCTGTGTGCACACCAGTAGCGTCACGTTTAGTTTGTGCTTGTTAGGTTAGTTTTGTTTGGTGAGTTTCTATTAATTAAAATATATGTAACTCTACGCACGCTGCGCATTGGTCCAATCATTTTCGACAAGCGTGACAGAAGATCCCACCAACAACGGACCAATCAGCGTGCCCGGGAGATAATGGCATCCTGGTCTGTGGAGGAGATTAGGGAGAGAACATCCTGGACTTGGGACGACATAATAGCAGGAGAGAAGAGCCGGCCATGGAGGCAGGTGGAAGCAGCGAAGGAGGGACAGCGACGAAGTCGGGGAGGAAGGCCACAGAAACCCCAAGAACATTTTTGAAGCAGTCGGCGGTGCCGAGGAGTGAACCAAAGCCAGTCTGGGAGAAGAAGGAGAATTTGGAGGAGAGAGAAATGGGAGAGTTGTTGGTGGAGGATGTACAGATTTGGAATGAAGGAAGGTGTTGTCAGTTTGGTGTCACTTGAATCAGCTCCCCGTACTCGTCCTGAGAAGTTTATTAAAGTCCCGGAACAATTGATGCCGGCTATACACACCAGGTTTCCAGTGCACCTTCACAACCCAGTGTGTCCTGTGCCAACTCCTCGCACTCTCCCTCAAGTGTGCTTTCCCAGTCAGGTGTGCCCTGTTCCTGCTCCTCGCACTCTCCCTGAGGTGCGTGTCATCAGCCCGGTACCACCTGTACCTGTCCCACGCATCAGGCCTCCAGTGCGCCTCCACAGTCCAGAGCTTCCGGCAACAGTTCCCAGTCCGGAACCTCCAATGACGGTTCCCAGTCCGGAACCTCCAACGACGGTTCCCAGTCCGGAACCTCCAACGACGGTTCCCAGTCCGTAACCTCCAACGACGGTTCCCAGTCCGGTTCCTCCGGTGAGGATCCCCGGTCCAGAGCTTCCGGCGATGATCCCCGCACCAGAGCCGCCATGCAGGAAGACGTCGTATCTGCGAGCGGAGTGGGTACTTCACCCCGCACCGGAGCCACCATGTAGGAAGACGTCGTATCTGCGAGCGCAGTGGGTACTTCACCCCGCACTGGAGCCCCCCCCGACTGTAGATGCCCTCCCGGACCCTCCCCTATTGAGTCAGGTTTTGCGGTCAGAGTCCGCACCTTTGGGGGTACTGTCACGCCCTGACCATAGAGAGCTGTTTATTCTCTGTTGGTTGGGGCGTGATAGTGACAAATCAAATCAAATCAAATTTTATTTGTCACATACACATGGTTAGCAGATGTTAATGCGAGTGTAGCGAAATGCTTGTGCTTCTAGTTCAGACAATGCAGTAATAACGAACAAGTAATCTAACTAACAATTCCAAAAAAACTACTGTCTTATACACAGTGTAAGGGGATAAAGAATATGTACATAAGGATATATGAATGAGTGATGGTACAGAGCAGCATAGGCAAGATACAGTAGATGATATCGAGTACAGTATATACATATGAGATAAGTATGTAAACCAAGTGGCATAGTTAAAGTGGCTAGTGATACATGTATTACATAAGGATGCAGTCGATGATATAGAGTACAGTATCAACGTATGCATATGAGATGAATAATGTAGGGTAAGTAACATTATATAAGGTAGCATTGTTTAAAGTGGCTAGTGATATATTTACATCATTTCCCATCAATTCCCATGATTAAAGTGGCTGGAGTAGAGTCAGTGTCATTGACAGTGTGTTGGCAGTAGCCACTCAATGTTAGTGGTGGCTGTTTAACAGTCTGATGGCCTTGAGATAGAAGCTGTTTTTCAGTCTCTCGGTCCCAGCTTTGATGCACCTGTACTGACCTCGCCTTCTGGATGACAGCGGGGTGAACAGGCAGTGGCTCGGGTGGTTGATGTCCTTGATGATCTTTATGGCCTTCCTGTAGCATCGGGTGGTGTAGGTGTCCTGGAGGGCAGGTAGTTTGCCCCCGGTGATGCGTTGTGCAGACCTCACTACCCTCTGGAGAGCCTTACGGTTGAGGGCGGTGCAGTTGCCATACCAGGCGGTGATACAGCCCGCCAGGATGCTCTCGATTGTGCATCTGTAGAAGTTTGTGAGTGCTTTTGGTGACAAGCCGAATTTCTTCAGCCTCCTGAGGTTGAAGAGGCGCTGCTGCGCCTTCCTCACGATGCTGTCTGTGTGAGTGGACCAATTCAGTTTGTCTGTGATGTGTATGCCGAGGAACTTAAAACTTGCTACCCTCTCCACTACTGTTCCATCGATGTGGATGGGGGTGTTCCCTCTGCTGTTTCCTGAAGTCCACAATCATCTCCTTAGTTTTGTTGACGTTGAGTGTGAGGTTATTTTCCTGACACCACACTCCGAGGGCCCTCACCTCCTCCCTGTAGGCCGTCTCGTCGTTGTTGGTAATCAAGCCTACCACTGTTGTGTCGTCCGCAAACTTGATGATTGAGTTGGAGGCGTGCATGGCCACGCAGTCGTGGGTGAACAGGGAGTACAGGAGAGGGCTCAGAACGCACCCTTGTGGGGCCCCAGTGTTGAGGATCAGCGGGGAGGAGATGTTGTTGCCTACCCTCACCACCTGGGGGCGGCCCGTCAGGAAGTCCAGTACCCAGTTGCACAGGGCGGGGTCGAGACCCAGGGTCTCGAGCTTGATGACGAGCTTGGAGGGTACTATGGTGTTGAATGCCGAGCTGTAGTCGATGAACAGCATTCTCACATAGGTATTCCTCTTGTCCAGATGGGTTAGGGCAGTGTGCAGTGTGGTTGAGATTGCATCGTCTGTGGACCTATTTGGGCGGTAAGCAAATTGGAGTGGGTCAAGGGTGTCAGGTAGGGTGGAGGTGATGTGGTCCTTGACTAGTCTCTCAAAGCACTTCATGATGACGGATGTGAGTGCTACGGGGCGGTAGTCGTTTAGCTCAGTTACCTTAGCTTTCTTGGGAACAGGAACAATGGTGGCCCTCTTGAAGCATGTGGGAACAGCAGACTGGTATAGGGATTGATTGAATATGTCCGTAAACACACCGGCCAGCTGGTCTGCGCATGCTCTGAGGGCGCGGCTGGGGATGCCGTCTGGGCCTGCAGCCTTGCGAGGGTTAACACGTTTAAATGTCTTACTCACTTCGGCTGCAGTGAAGGAGAGACCGCATGTTTCCGTTGCAGGCCGTGTCAGTGGCACTGTATTGTCCTCAAAGCGGGCAAAAAGTTATTTAGTCTGCCTGGGAGCAAGACATCCTGGTCCGTGACTGGGCTGGGTTTCTTCCTGTAGTCCGTGATTGACTGTAGACCCTGCCACATGCCTCTTGTGTCTGAGCCGTTGAATTGAGATTCTACTTTGTCTCTGTACTGGCGCTTAGCTTGTTTGATAGCCTTGCGGAGGGAATAGCTGCACTGTTTGTATTCAGTCATGTTACCAGACACCTTGCCCTGATTAAAAGCAGTGGTTCGTGCCTTCAGTTTCACACGAATGCTGCCATCAATCCACGGTTTCTGGTTAGGGAATGTTTTAATCGTGGCTATGGGAACGACATCTTCAACGCACGTTCTAATGAACTCGCACACCGAATCAGCGTATTCGTCAATGTTGTTGTCTGACGCAATACGAAACATCTCCCAGTCCACGTGATGGAAGCAGTCTTGGAGTGTGGAGTCAGCTTGGTCGGACCAGCGTTGGACAGACCTCAGCGTGGGAGCTTCTTGTTTTAGTTTCTGTCTGTAGGCAGGGATCAACAAAATGGATTCGTGGTCAGCTTTTCCGAAAGGGGGGCGGGGCAGGGCCTTATATGCGTCGCGGAAGTTAGAGTAACAATGATCCAGGGTCTTTCCACCCCTGGTTGCACAATCGATATGCTGATAAAATTTAGGGAGTCTTGTTTTCAGATTAGCCTTGTTAAAATCCCCAGCTACAATGAATGCAGCCTCCGGATAAATCGTTTCCCGTTTGCAGAGAGTTAAATAAAGTTCGTTCAGAGCCATCGATGTGTCTGCTTGGGGGGGGATATATACGGCTGTGATTATAATCGAAGAGAATTCTCTTGGTAGATAATGCGGTCTACATTTGATTGTGAGGAATTCTAAATCAGGTGAACAGAAGGATTTGAGTTCCTGTATGTTTCTTTCATCACACCATGTCACGTTGGCCATAAGGCATACGCCCCCGCCCGTCTTCTTACCAGAAAGATGTTTGTTTCTGTCGGCGCGATGCGTGGAGAAACCCGCTGGCTGCACCGCTTCGGATTGCGTCTCTCCAGTTAGCCATGTTTCCGTGAAGCAGAGAACGTTACAGTCTCTGATGTCCCTCTGGAATGCTACCCTTGCTCGGATTTCATCAACCTTGTTGTCAAGAGACTGGACATTGGCAAGAAGAATGCTAGGGAGTGGTGCACGATGTGCCCGTCTCCGGAGTCTGACCAGAAGACCGCTTCGTTTCCCTCTTTTTCTGAGTCGTTTTTTTTTTTTTTTGGTCGCTGCATGTGATCCACTCGGTTACACTGGTTGTAAGGCAGAACACAGGATCCGCATCGCGAAAAACATATTCTTGGTCGTACTGATGGTGAGTTGACGCTGATCTTATATTCAGTAGTTCTTCTCGGCTGTATGTAATGAAACCTAAGATGACCTGGGGTACTAGTGTAAGAAATAATACGTAAAAAAACAAAAAACTGCATAGTTTCCTAGGAACGCGAAGCGAGGCGGCCATCTCTGTCGGCGCCGGGTGGGTCATCTAGGTGATTAATGGTTTATGTTGGCCTGGTATGGCTCCCAATCAGAGACAGCTGTTTATCATTGTCTCTGATTGGGGATCATATTTAGGCAGCCATTTCCTCATTGTGCTTTGTGGGATCTTGTCATCAGATAGTTGCCTGTGTGCACACCAGTAGCTTCACGGTTCGTTTGTTTTGTTTGAGTTTCTACTAATTAAAATATGTGGAACTCTACGCACGCAGCGCCTTGGTCCAATCATTTCGACGAGATTGACAGACACTGTACTTTTGAAAAACTAGATGATTACTTTAAAAGGCATAAATGTTTTCCAAAAAATACATTAAAACACCTTTCTGTTTTCGCAATCACATTCAATTCAGCATTGAAAAAAGGCACAAGTTTGTTTGTTCTTCCTGAGTGAGTCTGACCACAAGTCAGAGACCTCTAATAGCACACCAAATGATTGCCACCAATCAGACCTCTATGACGACACACCAAACGATGACTACCAATCAGATACCTCTATGATGACACACCTATTGATGACCACCAATCAGAGACCTCTATGATGACACACCAAATGATGACCTCAAGTCAGAGACCACTATGATGACACAACCAAATGATTGCCACCAATCAGAGACCTCTATGATGACACACCAAACGATGATCAATCACCAATCAGAGACCTCTATGATGACACACCTAATGTGTTTGATGGATCCTTTTTGACCTCTTCTAATGCCTCTTAAGGGGAAAGTCATCCAAAAGTAACCGAAATGAATCTGATTATGTTACTGAGGTTGGATAATCGACACGTTACTGATTACAATGTTGTCCAGGTAACTAGTAACTAACAGATTGCATTTACAAAGTAACCTACAAAACCCTGGTAACAGGATACAGATAAGAGAAGACGCAGAGAAACTCACCACATTCACATCCTGATCCATAGAAAGCTAAATGAATAGTAATGCTGTAAGTAACGTACCTCTGTAACAATATATATTTTGACTAAATGTGCATTATGAGAATAATCTGTCCCTATTACTTATTTAAAAAGCTTAATTCTCAGCCCAGTAGATGGGGGTATGTATCCAGCATGGTTTGAAGATGTGGTGAGTTACCCAGACAGAGGGGGGCTCTCCTGCTCCATGTGCCCAGGGAGGTGCACTCTGTCTCAGCCAACCCGTTCAGCAGGAACCCCTCCTCACAGGAGAACAGACACTGGGACCCGTAGTGGAACTGACCATGGAGGTCAGAGCAGTTCAGGGAACCATGCGGGGGAGAGGTTAAGATGTCGCACTGCTGAGCTGGAGGGGCACAGAGAGAAGTCGGATATGAGTGACACCAGACACATTCTGTGAATCCTTTACTTATCCAATAACACATTGACTAAACACAAGTCATTTTAGGCTTCTACATTGGAACCCTGGGGGTTCAGAGAGAAATCTATATGAATATGTCTGATCTGACACAATTTCCAACAATAGATGACAGACAGACTATGGTTCTAGGTTGGAAAATAACAAAGGTTTTACTAAATGACAGAGAGAAAATGGTTCTAGGTTGAAGATAAATGGTTAAGACAAGGATTCTAATATCCCAGAACTCTTTGCATAAATGAGGAAGAATTCAAACTATGGGATGAGCGATGCTGCTCAGCAATGGTACTGGTTCCATGAATCTGTTTATTTTCTAAAGCTTCCACATGGAATCATTACATATTCCTAACCTGGGTATCTTCAACGTAGCTATGGTTTGAACTAGGATGTGGTGAGTTACCCAGACAGAGAGGGGCTCTCCTGCTCCATGTGCCCAGGGAGGTGCACTCTGTATCAGCCAACCCGTTCAGCAGGAACCCCTCCTCACAGGAGAACCGACACTGGGACCCGTAGTGGAACTGACCATGGAGGCCAGAGCAGTTCATGGAGCCATGCAGGTGAGAGGTTAAGGTGTCGCACTGCAGAGCTGGAGGGATATAAAGAGGACACAAATTGTGACACACAGGCCCAAGATAATCCTATTATAATTACCCATTTATATTGATCTATTCCTATTATAATATTATATTTTATTTACCTTTATTTAACTAGGAAAGTCAGTTAAAAGCCGTTTTATTTTCAATGATGGTCTACCCCGGCCAAACCCTAATGATGCTGGGCCAATTATGCACCGCCCTATGGGACTCCAAATTACAGCTGGTGGTGATACAGCCTGGAATCGAACCAGGGTCTGTAGTGACGCCTCTAGCACTGAGATGCAGTGGCTTAGACCGCTGCGCCACTCGGGAGCCCCTCATGCCAGATAAACTGTTTCTAATCCTTCAGCTAACCACAATAGTTTAGGTTCTCTGTTCCAACCCTGGATTTATTCAGTGAGGTGAAACAATTCAGAATGTTCTCGATAGAAATGAAGTGAATAGATCTGACAGAGTTCCAAATCATACATGACAATCACATCTGTTCTACACCACACATTTCCACCTAAACACCCCTGGTCTTACCCTGACAGACAGGAAGGGCGTGGCTCCAGTAACCCAGTGAGGAGCAATGGGTGGAGTTAGTTCCTACCAGAACAAAACCCTTCTCACACTCCAGGGTACAGGTGGAGCCATAGCTGAACTCATTCATAATGTATTCTTTTTGAATAAATAATGGTTCTTATCACATTGAAACTCCCTCTAGTTGTCTTGGTTTAGCTCACGTTCACATGCAGGTGTGTGGTTGGTCCATTGTCCAGTAGATAAACAGGTGAGGTTGGTGTCTCCTCTCAGCAGGTAGCCCTCCTCACAGGAGAACCCACAAGAGGAGGTGAAAGAGGAAGCCCCCAGGGGATCCACACAGGACATGTTCCCCATGGCAGGAGGGGACAGGGGGCCACACCTCACCACTGTAGTAGGATACAGGTAAGATAATAAAAGATTATGATTGTGTTCCCCTATTCAGACGTTGTTGACGCCAGAACTTACAACGTAACAGCTAACCCAGTGCTTCCCAAACCTTTTTCATTCATGTCCCCCTTTCATCATTGGGGAACATAACGCACCATGTGGTAGAGAGAAAGATTTATACGTTTTAAAGATGATTCCTTTCAGTTCTACACATTATGCCCTGTCTTATGTATCAAATGTTACAGCAAAATATAAACACGATTAAAATAGCTAAAAGCCTTAAGCTGCCATGGGCTTGTTGATCAACGGGACATTTCTGGCAAGTTATAAATAGGAACCACTTAGCTAATCACATATGTTATAGCAATCTGGTACCTGACGGCACAGTCGATGACGTGGCACACAACCATTGGTTGATGCATGTTTGAGCAGGGGCACACGACCAAGGTAAGATAAGATTTATGGTCTGTTTCCACAGAACATTCACAGAACATCCACAGAAGGCACTGAGCTTATCAAGGCCAGTAGTCTTCCATAAGCTGATAATGTACCATAGGTTGATACAAGCATTGATCAAAGTATGTCATAAGTATTCATAACCATAGATATACAGTGCCTTCAGAAATTATTCAGACCCCTTGACTTTTCCACATTTTGTTACGTTACAGTCTTATTCTAAAATTAAATTGTTTGTTTTTTCATTCATCAATCTACACACAGAACCCCATAATGCAAAGCAAAAACAGGTTTAGAAATTTTTGCTGATTTATAAAAAATTGAAAAACTGAAATATCACATTTACAAAGGTATTCAGACCCTTTACTCAGTACCTTTTTGAAGCACCTTTGGCAGCGATTACAGCATTGAGGCTTCTTGGGTATGACGCTACAAGCGTGGCACACCTGTATTTGGGGAGTTTCTCTCATTCTTTGCAGATCCTCTCAAGCTCTGTCCGGTTGGATGGAGAGTATTGCTGCACAGCTATTTTCAGGTCTCTCCAGAGATGTTCGATCGGGCTCAAGTCCGGGCACTGGCTGGGCCACTCAAGGACATTCAGAGACTTGTCCAGAAGCCACTCCTGCTTTGTCTTGGCTGTGTGCCCTAGGGTCGTTGTCCTGTTGGAAGGTAAACGTCGCCCCAGTCTGAGGTCCTGAGCGATCTGGAGCACGTTTTCATCAAGGATCTCTCTGTACTTTGCTCCGTTAATCTTTCCTCCGATCCTGACTAGTCTCCAAGTCCTTGCCGCTGAGAAACATCCCCACAGCATGATGCTGCCACCACCATGCTTCACCGTAGGGATGGTGCCAAGTTTCTTCCAGACATGACGTTTGGCATTCAGGCCAAAGAGTTCAATCTTGGTTTTATCAGACCAGAGAATATTTTTCTATTGGTTTGAGAGTCTTTAGGTGCCTTTTGGCAAACTCCAAGTGGGCTGTCATGTGCCTTTTACTGAGGAGTGGCTTCCGTCTGGCCACTCTACCATAAAGGCCTGATTGGTGGAGTGCTGCAGAGATGGTTGTCCTTCTGGAAATTTACCACAGGTGGACTCCAATTTATTTGATTTTTTTTTACCTCTATTTAACCTTTATTTAAGCAATCAAAGTTGTAGAACACCTCAAGGATGATCAATGGAAACAGGATGCACCTGAGCTCAATTTCAAGTCTCATAGCAAAGGGTCTGAATACTGATGTAAATAAGGTATTTCAGTTTTTTTATACATTTGCTTAAAATGAAGGAAAAAAACTTTCAGTTTTGTCATAATGAGGTACTGTGTCGTAATGGGGTATTGTGTCATAATGAGGTACTGTGTCGTAATGGGGTATTGTGTCATAATGAGGTACTCTGTCCTTATGGGGTATTGTGACATTAATTTAATTTAATTGAACCTTTATTTAACCAGGAAGGGCTCATTGAGATTAAAATCTCTTTTCGAGAGCGCCCTGGTCAAGATTGGCAGGACCAAGTCATTTAAAAAAAATTACAGACAGACAACATGAAAAACTACAAGTAATCTAGTAAAAACCATTGAATTCACAAGAGTATAAAACAGCTAATTAAAAACATTGACAGGTCAGGGAATCAGCCTCAAAATCTTTCATCAGTGATTTCAAAACACCAATCGGGACAAGTTCTTAAAAGTATTTTGTAAGGTGTTCCAAGACAATGGCGCAGAGTACATAAAAGCCCTTTTACCAAATTCAGTTCGAACATTTGGAACAGTTAGCAGGATAAAGTCCAGCGAACGAAGAGAGTTACCCACCACATTTCTGAACAATAAAAATGCACAAATACAAAGGTAGTAAACCCAAAATGGCTTTGTAAATAAAAGTATACCAGTGACTGAGCCTATGAGTGACTAGAAAAGGCCAGCAAACCCTGGTATACAAAGTGCAGTGGTGCGTAGGGGTTTTGCAGTTTAAAATAAATCTCATAAAGAGGTATTGTGTCATAAAGAGGTATTGTGTCATAATGGGGTATTGTGTCATAAAGAGGTATTGAGTCATAAAGAGGTATTGTGTCATAAAGAGGTATTGTGGTATTGTATTGTGCGTACAGTCTATTTATGTTCAATAGGAGACTGATATCTAAAGCAATGTCATCTAATAAGGCAAGGAAAAACCGTAGACCCACAAGCCACTGCGGCCCCTCTTAATGAGTTCCGTTTTTTTGTGCCACCCCCTTTAAAGTTGCCCATCCCTGCTCTATAGAGATGAGGCAACGATGATGATTGTAGAAGCTGTAGATGAGGGTTGGTTCCTGGAGTGCCGCTGATACTGCAAGATTTGGTCCAAACAACGCACCACAATGAGCTACTTAGTTAATTTGTCAGTTCAGTGATTGCTTACGCTCGACACACCTGGTCTACTTTCGTTTTGTACACTGACTTCAAACGGATTAAAATGTAAAAAAATATGTGGTTAAAGAAAATATATTTCTTATATATATTAATATATAAATATATTTCTTATATATATTAATATATAAATATATTTCTTATATATATATTAAAATATAAATATATTTCTTATATATATATTAATATATAAATATATTTCTTATATATATTAATATATAAATGTATTTCTTATATATATTAATATATAAATATATTTCTTACATGACTATATACATATATTTCTTATATATATTAATATAAAAATATATTTCTTATATATATTAATATATAAATATGTCTTATATATATTAATATATAAATATATTTCTTATATATATTAATATATAAATATATTTCTTATATATAATAATATATAAATATATTTCTTATATATATTAATATATAAATATATTTCTTATATATATGAATATATAAATATATTTCAATGATTATTTATACTATACTTGTTTGTTTTTTCACATAAACTGAAATTAGGCAAACATTACAATTTTAGCAACCAGGAAATGGCAGAGAGATTTCTACATAGCACACACTTTATTAAGTAAAACAAAAGTTAGAGGAGAAAGAGTATAGTGAAAAGAAGGTGACAAGGGGAATGTCCTCGAAGGACAAGTTTTAATATTGTAGTGGACAAAGATGAGCAGAACATTAGCATGGCCAACTGGACTGTGTGCAACTTGCTATGCAGGTTTGATGCAATTTTCTACCTTTCATTTAATTTATTTTCATATTTATTATCAATTATTGTAAATTAATATTATTGTAGGCCTATTTAATCATCTAAACCAGTTCTTTAAATAGCCTATGCCAAAAGTGTTTTATTAAATTTTCTTGAGACATTTTAGTCGGCTGAATTAAGTTCTGTCTTTTTTAATTTTGTGCTAATTTAGTTTAAGTGTCATTTGTTGGGTAGGCAATGACCTTTTGTTGGTAAGAGCTGCAATATAGGCCTAGCTTGTTCAAAACGTTTTTAAAGGTGGAATTCAGCTGAGACATTTTCATTGGCCAAATTCAATATAATAGAATCACCAGTAGGCCTTACTATGCTACTCACACTCAAACCATGAAAATGAAAAACCAGATTCTAAACATCATTTAATGTCGCAATAATAGCCACTTGTTCATATTTTCCCTATAAACAATGACTTGAGTTACTTTTGATATTACCCTAAAAAAAGTGAATGAACTTTTGTGAAGGTTCGGTGCGGTAGGTAATTTCCCCCCAACATCTGACACCCCCTAACTTCGGACACTCTCTAGCGGTTGGAGGGTTAATTCACCTCCAGCTGATTAATCTGTAAAACAAATTGAGACATTATTTGGTTACGACACTGAAGATGATGTTGGTGAGGAACCATTTTTAAGAGTCTACAGGAGGGCGCCCCTGGCAACGCAATGAAAAGTTGACAGGGAAGCCATTTTGTTTTTCACTGGAAGGCTAGCCAACTAGTCATCTAGTGAAACACTTCGGACACGAGGTTGGTGTCTCTTTTTTTCAACAAAATTAAACGGATATATATTGTCATTTAACAAAATAGTAATGTGGACAATTACTAGGTACCGTATGGCGATAATACGTATGCCGATAAATCCCTTATCAAAAAAATGATTTTACTCGTATTTCCACTGAAATGTCAAACATGCTAATATTTTTTGAATTTTTATGACACCAATAATCACAAAACTCAAAACACGGGATGCTACTAGTATGTTAATTATTAGGTTTAGCTACTGCAGGCCAATGAAGGCAGTTGAACTTGAGGTGAGGAGGAATGTTTTAGGCCTACTAGAGTTATATTCTGATAGAACATGTTCAAACTCCTTCTGTACGCCAATATCGGTAGAGCAGTAGTAGTCTATCTGACAAGTATAAAAGAAATCCGTGTTGTTGCTGTTAGCATGTCTCTATCTTTCTTCCGGACTCTCTAGGGCTAGCACTACGCTTGTCTGCCTTTAATATATAGGTTTTTATACGAATGTCATGTGGACACGCCCTGATGCAATTTCGTGCTCAACTCTCTGACAGCTGAACCGTGAGGTAGACAATAAAACAATAGACTATAAAGTTTTGCATATGCTAGTCTACACATCGAAACAGAACAAATAGCCTAGTTTTTTGTTTGTTTGTAATTTGCTATAGGCAGTTTTTAAGGATACATAACTGTGGATAATTTCTCCAATATCGCTGGCAGCGCCCAGTTGGTTGTTTCGTTCTCTCTCTCTTTCTATTCTCGAATCTGAATGGGTCTCTCGGGTTTCCAAACCGGTACTGGTCTGTTTGGGTCTGTTTTTCCACGGTTCTATTTGGAACGGGTCTCTGTTTTTAATTGTTTTATTTATGCATATCTGGTCGGGTGGGAAAGCCACGGATCAATTTCGGAACGTTTTGGACCCATGAAGACCTGTACTTCACAGTTCGTTGGCACTCTCCAAAGGCAATAGGGTAAAGAGTGAGATTAGGGTAAAGAGTGAGATTAGGGTAAAGAGTGAGATTAGGGTAAAGAGTGAGATTAGGGTAAAGAGTGAGATTAGGGTAAAGAGTGAGATTAGGGTAAAGAGTGAGATTAGGGTAAAGAGTGAGATTAGGGTAAAGAGTGAGATTAGGGTAAAGAGTGAGATTAGGGTAAAGAGTGAGATTAGGGTAAAGAGTGAGATTGGAGCAAAAAAACATTCAGACTCTAGGAGTCGCCAACCAACTCCCAATCCATACAATATAATGTAAAGAAGTTAGGGACTGTCTTTAGTTTAACAAAAACACATTAGGGACTGTCTTAAATAGCATGGGTTACATACGGTACGGTTGACAACATGGCTGACAACATGGTTCAATCAGAAAAAAGGATTTTGGACAACACATTAACAGCCAGGGTTTTGTGTTCAGTGGCAGAACAGGATGTCACAGAAAAAGTGACAGTTTGAAAGTATTTCATCAGGTCATATTTCCTTGTGTTCTTTGACACAACTATTTCACAACAGTTCAACATTTTAAATAGTGGAGATTAACAGTGGGTGCGGTCAAGTGAAGGACTGGGAGGAGACATAGTGCTTCTGTTGCAATTCTTGACATTATATTTTCTACATCTTCGACCTGAGATTCAACAGGTGTATTAGTAGCTACTATCCCTTGGTGACAGTGATAAATACCTGTGCAGGTGGAGACGTTGCCTGTCCACTGTCCTGTGTGGTCACACTGAATCCTGTCTGGTCCTATTAGGTCAAACCCCAAATCACAGCTGAATTCACAGGTGGAGTTATAACTGTGCAGGGCGATGGGGTTACTGCAGTTCATAGTCCCTCTATGAGGACCACTGTCCAGCGCTGGACACTGTTTGACTGAAGGGGGCAATAAGAGAAAGGTTGTTTAAACTCAATAGGGCAGAAAATCTATGTTTCAAGCCTAAAAAATGCTGGTTTATGAGCCTCGTTACACAATGTTATGTGAATTTGGATTAGTCAGGTAGCCTTCTTAAATAAGGGTGCATGCCCCGATAATGTCAGCTTTAGGAATGTCTTTAGTTTGATTAAACTGTTTATTGTTGCAGAGCATTATGGGTACTGTTGTATTTTATCCTTTATTTAACTAGGCAAGTCAGTTAAGAGCAAATTCTTATTTACAATGACGGCCTAGGAACAGTCGATTAACTGCCTTGTTCAGGGGCAGAACGACAGATTTTTACCTTGTCAGCTCTGGGATTTGATCCAGCAACCTTTCAGTCACTCTAACCACTAGGCTACCTGCCGCCACAGTACATTGTGCTATACCCTCCTGCTCTCCCATACCTTGGCACTGAGCGGCAGGGTGGTCCCAGAACCCTGTGGCCTGGCAGAGCAGTTGTGATGCCCCCTGCAGCTCGTATCCCCGGGCACAGTGGAACTGGCAAGAGGAGTTGAAGGCAAACAGCCCATGAGGATGGTCACAGTTCACTGAACCCTGCTCTGGGTCCGACACAGTGTCACACTCTACGGCTGACAGAGAGAGAGGCAGAGAGACTAGATTATCAATGACAACAAACAAACATACTGAATACTAACATGTCATTGAAGTTTAACTCAGGTAACTATTTTGGTTCACCTCTATACAGAAAACCATGGCGTTATTCCCGTAGATGAATAAGAATGGTTAAGACCTTTTGAATGTATTGTACAGGTTAACTCACCTTCCTGGCACCGGGGGCCCTTGAAGCCAGGGTCGCACTGGCAGGTGTAGTTCCCTATGTTCTCTAAACACTCTGCATGGGCGCTGCAGCAATGCTCTGAGCAAGAAGCTACACACACACACACACACACACACACACACACACACACACACACACACACACACACACACACACACACACACACACACACACACACACACACACACACACACACACACACGGGAGTAGACAAATAGAGGACTTAAGAAAATACACACACACACACACACACACACACACACACACACACACACACACACACACACACACACACACACACACACACGGGAGTAGACAAATAGAGGACTTAAGAAAATACACACACACACACACACACACACACACACACACACACACACACACACACACACACACACACACACACACACACACACACACACACACACACACTCTCTTCTACCTGTGTAGCAGAGGGCTCCCTTCTTTTTTGTGCATCTCTCATCGTTCCACTTGGCTTCGTCCTTTCCTCTTTTGATGTAGATCTCCACACAGTCCTGTCCGTCCCCTATGTTGTTGGGCTCCCCGATGGCCCAGTTCTCCGCCTCTTTGGTCAGTGTCTTGTTAGTCCCCGTCCAGGTCCACATCTCATTCACCTGATTGATTGACATAATTTATTTCAATAATACAAAATAAAAATAGAAAAGATATGCAGCCACAATATAAATTAAATAGCAATGCATTTAAAAACAATTAAGATTAGTACATTTAATAAACCAGCGACACATTTTCTGCTAGACGAACCTCTTGTAGTAAGACAGACTAATCTGTCAGTCCACAGTACACTCCTGTTGATAAAGTAACAGAGGACGGAGACCAACCTTGCGGAGGCCGATCCAGTAGTATTGTGAGTTCTTAGGGAGCATGGTGTTGAGATAGACGATCTCCTCCTGGTTCTGGATGGCCACCATGTCCGTGTAGTCCTGCCTGCACCACTGGCGGGCCGAATCCCAGTCCAGATTCTGGTTGACGCTGTAGTTATATGTCCAGGCCTGGACACCTCCTGTCTCACCTGTTAAGTCTGAGGACCAATGAAAACAGAGGAAATACTTTCCATTTTGAAAAGGACAATCTACAGTTGCTACATTTATTTTGGTACTTTTAAATTACTGATATGTACTCATTGATTCCTGAAGAATATAATTTATGAACACCTCATGAGCTTAGTTCACTGTTTATGTTGCTCTTCTACCCGCATAGCAATG
This sequence comes from Oncorhynchus tshawytscha, assembly GCF_018296145.1. Taxonomy (NCBI): domain Eukaryota; kingdom Metazoa; phylum Chordata; class Actinopteri; order Salmoniformes; family Salmonidae; genus Oncorhynchus; species Oncorhynchus tshawytscha. Next base: position 83,819,891 of record NC_056433.1, read on the forward strand.
CTGTAATTAGTAACATTTGCTATTTAGTAATTCCTTGATTTGATTTTAATGGTTTTGGTTATTAAAAGTAAGAGAACATTTCTGTCTGATAGTCAGGCAGTTGTAAACATCAGGTTGCTCTGTCTTACCTTGGTAGATTGTCATCAATAGAATCACCAGCAACCTATTATATAGGCTCTGTCTGAGATAGTTGGACCACGGAAGCATCTGGAAAACATAACCAATATATCAACACTAAACAATAATCAAACTGGATTGTACAATTTGACTGAATGTTACGATACAATAATGCATAGTAATTTGCAATTGTACAGGAATAATCATAAAATAACCTACCTCTTCCTCAAGATTTGGGGAGACTAATAAAATGTGCTGTTTTCCATGTCATCACACCCATCCAAATGAACTGTGTAAGAGGTGCAATTTCCTTTCAGAATGAGTCAACACCAGACTTTGCAATATGCTGCGTTTACTAATCTGATCATCAAACTGTCTACTGTGAAAAAGTAGCCCTTTCCTGCAGTCAAATGACCAAAGCGCCCTCTAGTGGCCTCATAGGTGGAACATATTCTTAATTATTTCATCATTAATGAACAAAACAAAAGTTTTTGTTATATTTCAGTATTCTGTAATGTATATAAAGTGTAATATTGGGATGCAAACTCAACATTGAATACATTTAAACATGGTACAGGTGTCTTATTTTGGTTAAGTCCATAACATACCTGTGTGTGAGATGTATACTTTAATTTCAAAGTAGATTTGTTTATGACTACCAAGAAACACTCTGTGTGACCCTGATTTAGCCCACTGCAGTAAAAGGTTAAGAAAATATATTTTTTAATTATGACTTCCTTTGCAATTTATAGGAACGCATACACACTCACGCCCAGTGCTTGAAGCGTGAAGAAAAAGGTGTTGTTCCCACGCACACTGATTTACCCCATATATATATACTCTGAATCCCAAAATCAAGTGAGCTAAAATAGTTTTATTTACTTTTCTTACACAAAGCTGTTGAACTTGTAGAATTCACATAACATACAGTAACATAATTCTAACGATTTACAACATCCTATACAGTGCCTTGCGAAAGTATTCGGCCCCCTTGAACTTTGCGACCTTTTTCCACATTTCAGGCTTCAAACATAAAGATATAAAACTGTATTTTTTTGTGAAGAATCAACAACAAGTGGGACACAATCATGAAGTGGAACGACATTTATTGGATATTTCAAACTTTTTTAACAAATCAAAAACTGAAAAATTGGGCGTGCAAAATTATTCAGCCCCTTTACTTTCAGTGCAGCAAACTCTCTCCAGAAGTTCAGTGAGGATCTCTGAATGATCCAATGTTGACCTAAATGACTAATGATGATAAATACATATATCTTTATGTTATGTTATGTTTATGTTATGTTTTATATCTTTATGTTTGAAGCCTGAAATGTGGCAAAAGGTCGCAAAGTTCAAGGGGGCCGAATACTTTCGCAAGGCACTGTATTTGATGTGGACTAATCCACACAGTATGTTGAAATAATAGGTAGATTGACATAATGTATGAAGTCTCAGAGGTCCATCAGTTGTCCCCTGTCTCGTTGGATGACGTCACACCCTCATCTGGTTCCCTTCAGGATAAGAGTAAAAGTCAAGATATCAATCAAAAACAACAACATACCAGCATATGGTCTAAGTGAGAAGCCGGCACAGGGTCTGAGTGAGAAGCCAGCAGATGGTCTGAGTGAGAAACCAGCACATGGTCTGAGTGAGAAGCCAGCACATGGCCTGGGTGAGAATCCAGCACATGGCATGGGTGAGAAGCCATCACATGGCCTGGGTGAGAAGCCAGCACATGGTCTGGGTGAGAAGCCAGCACGTGGTCTAGGTGAGAAGCCAGCACATGGCCTGGGTGAGAAGCCAGCACATGGCCTGGGTGAAAAGCCAGCACATGGTCTGGGTGAGAAGCCAGCACATGGCCTGGGTGAGAAGCCAGCACATGGCCTGGGTGAGAAGCCAGCACATGACCTGGGTGAGAAGCCAGCACATGACCTGGGTGAGAAGCCAGCACATGACCTGGGTGAGAAGATAGCGCATGACCTGGGTGAGAAGCCAGCACATGGCCTGGGTGAGAAGATAGCGCATGACCTGGGTGAGAAGCCAGCACATGACCTGGGTGAGAAGCCAGCACATGGCCTGGGTGAGAAGCCAGCACATGGCATGGGTGAGAAGCCATCACATGGCCTGGGTGAGAAGCCAGCACATGGTCTGGGTGAGAAGCCAGCACATGGTCTGGGTGAGAAGCCAGCACATGGCCTGGGTGAAAGCCAGCACATGGCCTGGGTGAAAGCAGGCCAGCCAGCACATGGCCTGGGTGAAAAGCCAGCACATGGTCTGGGTGAGAAGCCAGCACATGGCCTGGGTGAGAAGCCAGCACATGGCCTGGGTGAGAAGCCAGCACATGACCTGGGTGAGAAGCCAGCACATGACCTGGGTGAGAAGCCAGCACATGGCCTGGGTGAGAAGCCAGCACATGGCATGGGTGAGAAGCCATCACATGGCCTGGGTGAGAAGCCAGCACATGGTCTGGGTGAGAAGCCAGCACATGGTCTGGGTGAGAAGCCAGCACATGGCCTGGGTGAGAAGCCAGCACATGGCCTGGGTGAAAAGCCAGCACATGGTCTGGGTGAGAAGCCAGCACATGGCCTGGGTGAGAAGCCAGAACATGGCCTGGGTGAGAAGATAGCACATGGCCTGGGTGAGAAGCCAGAACATGGCCTGGGTGAGAAGATAGCACATGGCCTGGGTGAGAAGCCAGCACATGACCTAGGTGAGAAGATAGCACATGGCCTGGGTGAGAAGCCAGCATCTCTTACCTTAGTTGAGCATGCTTTTTTTCTAATGAAAAGATCAAAAGAGAAGAAAAAAAATCTTGAATTGCTTGCAATGTTGTCCCTTGGCTTGGGCACCATGTAGAAACAGTTAAAAAAAATACTCTTACCCTTTTTCTACCCAATTTCATGATATCCAATTGGTAATTACAGTCTTGTCCCATCGCTGCAACTCCCCTACGAACTCGGGAGAGGCAAAGGCCAGGGGCCACGCCTCCTCCGAAACACAACCCAAGCCGCATTGCTTCTTGACACACTGCTCACTTAACCCAGAATCCAGCTACACCAATGTGTCGGAGGAAACACAGTCCAGCTGGCGGCTGAAGTCAACTTGCAGGTGCCCGGCCCACCACAAGGAGTTACTACAGCGCGATGAGACAACGAAACCTGTTCAGGGGGTTTAGATCTATGTCTATCTAATATATTTCATAGATCAATAAAAACAAAAAAGGCAATTGAAATATGATATTGGCCTTTGACCTTTGTCTCTCCCGAGCCCGTACGGGAGTTGTAGCGATGAGACAAGACTAACAATTGGGGAGAAAAAGCGGGTCAAAAAAAAACTTGTTATCTTTTAAAAAACTTTTTTTTAAATAAACAACTGGAACTTACTTTTTCTGTGATTGAAACAACAGCAGATGCAGCAGGACATTGAGAGCATCCAACCAGCAGCTACAGCCATTAGGACATGCTGATAACCTGAGGAAACACACAGTCAACCAGCAGCTACAGCCATTAGGACATGCTGATAACCTGAGGAAACACACAGTCAACCAGCAGCTACAGCCATTAGGACATGCTGATAACCTGAGGAAACACACAGTCAACCAGCAGCTACAGCCATTAGGACATGCTGATAACCTGAGGAAACACACAGTCAACCAGCAGCTACAGCCATTAGGACATGCTGATAACCTGAGGAAACACACAGTCAACTAGCAGCTACAGCCATTAGGACATGCTGATAACCTGAGGAAACACACAGTCAACCAGCAGCTACAGTCCAACATGGATATGACCCAGACACAACCCCTCTAAAGACCTGAGTCAGTCTCCAGTCTCCCACCCGACAGGAACAAGCGTCTGTGCTGACAGCATGGAGCGTACCATTGTGTTGCAGTGTTGATAGATGCCCCCCCCCCTCCCACCGTATATATGCAGTATATACAGTAATATGAAACTCCAAACAGCCTGCCTGGACTTGTATTATTGAGTTACTTTATTTGGACAGGGTCCAATGTACAGCAAAAAAAAAGTCTCACTATTCTGAGAAGTGATGAGTTGCACAAGATTTAGCTCATTTCCATCAGCAGCCTCACTTCCTCTGAGACACTAGCCTAGCCTAGCACCATAAAGTTGTTCTGTAACCCGTAGTACATGATGAGAGATTTAATTACTTGCACAAACTGGCCTTTGTCCGCTCCAGACCCAGATCCCGCTCCAGACCCAGATCCTGCTCCAGATGTCATCGCCCCAGACTGCAGTCCAGACCCTGTCCGTGCCACAGCTGACTTCTGGGGATCCCAGCAGTAGGTTCCCCTTCTCACAGCTCAATCGGCATGTAGAGTTGACAGTAAAGTTGACAGCAGAGCAGTTCACAAACCCATCAGGTAGACATAAGGGGTCACATCCCTTAGCTTTAGGGGCAAAGAAAGGTTTCAGCACAACAGTAGGGTACAGTAGGGACCTGTCATAATGCCTGATGTGTAAATGAAGTACCACTCAGGAAATTGAGGAAGCAAATGTTGTAGCCATAGCGACCCTCATTAAAAAAGGTCATAGGTTAAAGGAGAGGTGTGACAGCAGCTTCCAGATTCCCCCTCACCTGTTTGGCAAACGTGTCCCTCAAACCCAGGTTCACACACACAGGTAAAATTGTTGATGGTCTCCAAACATCTCCCTTGTCCCATGCATGATGTTTGGTTGCATTGGTCTGTGATATAAATATACATCATGTAATATATGTCACAATCTCAACACAGCTTTCATCAAATGGTTTACTAGTGGCCTTAAAAAACAACAACAACTAAAACAATGGTTGAGTCCCTCACCTCTGTAGCATAGCGAGTATTTGAGATTTGAGCACATATCATCGTTCCACTTCCCGTTATTCTCGCTGTTCCCTTTGTTGACGTACATCTCAACACACTCCTCACCCAGTTTGTTATTGGGTTCGTTGGGTGCCCAGGAAGAATTCCCAACCCACGTTCCGTTGGTTCCGACCCATGTCCAGTTTCCATTGATCTTCTTGATTCCGATCCAGTAATACGGAGACCCAGTTCTATCAGGCAAGATGTTGAGGAGGTAATTATTCTCTTCCTGGTTTTGGATGACTACCATGTCTGTGTGGTTGTTAATCCAACACCACTCTCTTGCCATGGTCCAGTTCATGGTATATGTGGAGGCATGATATGTCCAGCCCGTGGCATGTCCTCCACACATACCTAGGACTACGATAAGCATCCACATCATTGTTACTACCTGTGGCTGTCTGAAGAAGGGTCCATGGACTGCCTGTGTTTGTCCATAAACAGTAAAAATCACACACTGTGGTTATCGAGACATAATTCTATCTACAATACAACAGTGAATGGTAAGGACGGCCAATTATAAGAGAGACCAAAGGAGAGCTCCCATCTCATACTTACCATGTGTCTCCTTCTCTGGCACTCAGACTGTGGTGTTGGGCTAACCTGGGTTTGGAATGGAGCTCAGTTTGGCTTTCAAAACAATTTGACAAAGCCTCCTATATGGATTCCAATCTGCATTCAATGTATCACATGGAGTCCTTTTACCATTGATTCCCAAATTAACATAGAATACCCGGATGCTTGATCATTCACTAAATGTTTATTCTACATTACAGTGAATGGGGTATGATTCATGACTGACTGAATAATGACTGTTAGTAACAGTAAAAAGTTCTGGGAAGTGCAAGGCATTCCAGGTAGAGTTTTGTTTTACTTGCCCCAGTTTCACGGAAATGAAAGATGAGATCTGTTTCTGTCCCCTCACGAGGCTGACAGAGAGGTTAGCTAAAGATGAGATCTGTTTCTGTCCCCTCACGAGGCTGACAGAGAGGTTAGCTAAAGATGAGATCTGTTTCTGTCCCCTCACGAGGCTGACAGAGCGGTTAGCTAAAGATGAGATCTGTTTCTGTCCCCTCACGAGGCTGACAGAGAGGTTAGCTAAAGATGAGATCTGTTTCTGTCCCCTCACGAGGCTGACAGAGAGGTTAGCTAAAGATGAGATCTGTTTCTGTCCCCTCACGAGGCTGACAGAGAGGTTAGCTAAAGATGAGATCTGTTTCTGTCCCCTCACGAGGCTGACAGAGAGGTTAGCTAAAGATGAGATCTGTTTCTGTCCCCTCACGAGGCTGACAGAGAGGTTAGCTAAAGATGACAAATGGTGCCCACAAACTGTTACGGACTACATAAAGCTGTCCCAACTGCTGTCCCAAAATCTTACCACTGCTACACCTGGCTACCAGTGAGCATTGTCTGGCAGCGAAACAGTTTATTCAGCCTCATTTACTGCTTTTTAAAGAAACAGCTTTTATGGCTGACTTGCTTAAACAAATGTGGTTTCTAATGACAATTGAGATGTACAAACTATGGCATAAGGGAACGACAAGTGGATAAGAGGCCATCTCTTTAAGACATTAATGAGCGAGCTAGGACGGAAGTAAGTCAATATAGCTATTTGTTTAGCACTTTCGAAATGTACAATGACAGAATTCAGAACATGGGCCATTCTTAAAGTATTCTCCATGTACACCAAGTCAGAACCGTAGGATAAATAAAGGTGTATATAAGCAGACTGTAACGGATTTCCTCCTCTTCGTCTGAGGAGGAGTAGCAAGGATCGGACCAAAACTCAGCGTGGTAAGTGTCCATATTGATTTATTCAAAAACACAACTGAACACTGGAACAAAATAATAAACGTGCATCAACGAAACAGTCCCGTGTGGCGACAAACACTGACACGGAGGACAAACACCCACGAAAACACAGGTGGAAAAAGGCTACCTAAGTATGATTCTCAATCAGAGACAACTAACGACACCTGCCTCTGATTGAGAACCATACTAGGCCGAACACAGAAACCAAACATAGAAAAACAAACATAGACTGCCCACCCCAACTCACGCCCTGACCATATAAACAAAGACAAAAGAAAGGAACTAAGGTCAGAACGTGACACAGACAATGAAAGCTCTTACAATATTCAATGTTTTCATTTCTCTAAAACAGGTTATAGGCTACATGGTCACCACCAAGTCAGAACAGCAAATATAGGGGTAAATAAATTATTAGGGTGAGACACATGGGCTACACATGGGCTACACATGGGCTACTTTCTTAGCTACCGTACACATATCTCCCTGGCATATTACATCATTTATGCAGCAGCATACAACACCTTTTTGGACTCACCTTGTTGTGCTGTGTTCATTTTAACAGGAAGGTGACGCAGCGGTCCTTTATGGGCAAATGTTGTCATCAATGTCTGGCATTCTCTGGATTTATGTTGCTTTCAAAACAACTGGGAACTCAGGGAAAAAAACAAGGTCGAGATATGATAACGTCATTGATCTTCAAGTCGTAGCTCTATAAAGAGGCCGGATTTACAATTCCGAGTTGGATGACTGTTCAAAACATATTTTCCCAGTTGGAGCTCGTTTATTCCCGACTTCCCAGTTGTCTTGAACTCACTGAAGTCAAAGTTTTCGCAGTTCTGAGTTAACAGTTGTTTTGAGCGCAGCACAAATCATGCTTCGTTGACAGCATGGACAATGTTGAATGTTTATGATTTTAAACTTGGAAAAGAGCCTCTTCATCCTAGACTCCATTGAATAGCAGGCTAGTGATGGCTTTGCAATGCTTGCAGTTAGCCACTGTCAGTCATTCCGTTCAAACCATTCATTGTTAAATTTGCGATTTCCAACTTGTTGTGCAATGTCCAATGGCCAATGAGCACCGATCCGTTTTATCTATAATGCCTCTTCATTATTTCTCTTCATATGACAAAGATTAAAAATTATTTGCGAGTTGATTGTCAACTTGATTCATGATGACTGCTAGCTAAGATTTTGAAAGTATGATGTTGACATGATCAGTCCAATCAAAGCTACTGTACATATAATGTGATTTGACCTAATTTTATCTGTCGCCAATGACCTTGAGCCTTCTTGGATGGGCAATTCTAATGTAACTCTATGGCAGCACCCAAAGGGCAAAAATGTTCTAGCTCTACCCTTAGACTTGGCGGTGACATAGTGTCTCCATGAGTGACAGAACACAGAGCCAATCATGGAACAACCACCACAGAAAGCATTGCGCTAGGCTGAAACACCTGCATTTTGAAGCTGCCTTTGGCCACCATGTTTGTATGCGGCTTTATTAACTCAATGATATACATTATTTTTTACATCGTTTGCAAACTTATATGTGACACCTATTAATGCCAAAATAACATGCAAAACATGCAAGCCCTGTTTTTTTTGTTGCTAAAAATGTGGGGCTCAATACAGGTGGGGCTCTGCCCCACTTGCCCCGAATGACGGATCGCCACATGCTGACAGAGAGGTTAGCAAAAGTTCAGGGAGGAACACAATGGTCCTGGTCTCCACTGAAGTGGGGTTTCACAGTGGGGGATATGACCCCATCAAATACCTGCTGTCTAAAGTGGTCTGCAATAAAGTGGGGTTTCACAGTGGCAGATATGACCCCATCAAATACCTGCTGTCTAAAGTGGTCTGCAATAAAGTGTTTAAAAATATATATACTGTATATATATAAGGGCCTGAGGTCATGAGGTCATGGTACCGCATTTGGAAATGACCCAGACACAACCCCTCTAAAGATCTGAGTCAGTCTCCCACCAGACAGGAACAAGCGCCCGTGCTGACAGCATGGAGCGTACCATTGTGTTGCAATGTTGATAGGTGACCCCCTCCCTCTCGTATCCACAAAGTATCTCAGAGCAGGAGTGCTGATCTAGTATCAGGTCCCACCGGTCCATCTTAGTCATTGTTTAAAAGTAAAACTGATTCTAGATCAACACATCTACTCTGAGATGCTTTGTGAATACATCCAGGCTGCATCACATCTGGCTGTGATTGGGAGTCCCACAGGGTGGTGCACAATTGGCCCAGTGTCGTCCAGGTTTGGCCCGGGGTAGGCCGTCATCGTAAATAAGAATTTGTACATAGCTGACATGCCTGGTTAAATAAAAAATGTAAATAAAGAAAATGATGTACATTTTACTCCATACATTTTCCCTGGCACACAAAAGTACTCGTTACATTTTGGATGCTTAGCAGGACAGGATAATGGTCCAATTCACACACTTATCAAGAGAACATCCCTGGTCATCCCTATTGACACTGATCTGGTGGATTCACGAAACAGAGAACATCCCTGGTCATCCCTACTGACACTGATCTGGTGGATTCACTAAACAGAGAACATCCCTGGTCATCCCTACTGACACTGATCTGGCGGATTCACTCAACAGAGAACATCCCTGGTCATCCCTACAGCCTCTGATCTGGCGGATTCACTAAGCACATACTTCCTTTGTAAAGGATGTCTGAGTGTTGGATTGGGCCCCTGGCTATCTGTAAATAAGAAAATGTGTTTGTCTGCTTTGCTTAATATAATGAATTTGAAATGATTTATACTTGTACTTTTACTTTTGATTTTACTTGTATTTTAGTATATTTTAGCAATTACATGTACTTTTAATACTTAAATATATTTAAAACCAAATACTGTTAGACTTTTACAAGTATTTTACTCAGTGACTTTCACTTTTACTTGAGTCATTTCCTATTAAGTAAGGTATGTTCATTTTTACTCAAGTATGAAGAAAACTTTTTCCAGTCTGACACAAAATACCAAAGAGTTTTCTGAATTGCAAGGGGTAGTCTGTGTTTATTTTATTGTTTATTAGAAACACAGATTGAGATCATTCTGATGAGATTTTGCCAGTGGTTGAATGGGGATTTGGGCTTCCTGGGAAAATGTCAGACGTTGCTAAAGTAACCAGGGGGGTGGGGCTTAGCGAAGCCCTCTTGGGATCCTTTCGTACCACTCTACCTATTCTTATTCTACTGGTGTATTTGAAGTAATGTTGCTCTCTGGTGGTATATTTGAACTCAGATAGCCACGGACTATTTATTTACAGCTATAATATAAAGCATCAGACAGAAAATAATGGAAAAAATAAGAACATTATTGACAATGTTTGAAATGTTTATTATATTTAAAAAGACACTTTTTCAACTTCAAATTTAATTCTGTAACACAGAGACTGTGGTTTCAAAATAAATATAACTTAAATACTGAAAGGCATTGATTTCACAGTTCTGTAAAATCATAAAATTATATTAATTATACGGTGCAATATTATATACAACTTTCTGTAGTTTGTATAAAATAGCTGTCAAAATCAGTATCATAGGAAATGTGTCGACTTGTGGTCATATACCAGCCAGTGGTGAACAATTTGTTCAATACAAAACTCCCTTAGGGAGAAAAATACATTTTCTGTAGGACCATCATGAGAACAGATGATTCTGTATATTCAACGTAGCACCTCTCTCCCAGTCAGACGATTCAAGGCTATCTAACCTACTACATTACAATACTGAAGGAACTGTGATCCAGGTGTGACCAGCAGATTTTCTTTGAAAACAGAGCCAGCCTGTTCCGACTGTTGTTCCGACTGTTGTTCCGGCTGTTGTTCCTGCTGTTGTTCCTGCTGTTGTTCCTGCTGTTGTTCCTGCTGTTGTTCCTGCTGTTGTTCCGGCTGTTGTTCCGGCTGTTGTTCCTGCTGTTGTTCCTGCTGTTGTTCCTGCTGTTATTCCTGCTGTTATTCCTGCTGTTGTTCCTGCTGTTGTTCCTGCTGTTGTTCCTGCTGTTGTTCCTGCTGTTGTTCCTGCTGTTGTTCCTGCTGTTGTTCCTGCTGTTGTTCCGGCTGTTGTTCCGACTGTTGTTCCTGCTGTTGTTCCTGCAGTTGTTCCTGCAGTTGTTCCTGCTTGTTCCTGCTGTTCCTGCTGTTGTTCCTGCTGTTGTTCCTGCTGTTGTTCCTGCTGTTGTTCCTGCTGTTGTTCCTGCTGTTGTTCCTGCTGTTATTCCTGCTGTTGTTCCTGCTGTTGTTCCTGCTGTTATTGTTGTTGGTCTCTATATCAGGCTGTCGATGCTGTTCCTGTAGGTCTGTAAAGGTTCCTCAATGTCTGAGGTGCTGTTCAGATCAAACTTGTTAGCTGGAAGGAGGCAATGAAGAGCATATTGATGAGTATTGTTAAGTAAGAAAAAGCCATTCTGAATCAAATCTGTGTTAAGAAACAGAGATATCTTTGAATTTCTTATAACTTTCTAATTCCTAGCCAATGGCTGTGAGTGTAGAAGATAAGGGACTTCTTCTGTGTTTACCTTTCTGTCTGATTCGTTTGAGGAGCCATGCAGCCAGAGACAGGCCAGATAATGACACAGCGCCCCCTGCTGCCAGGCCTAGGATAGTGGGGTTCAATGGAGGCTCAGGTGTGGCTGGAGGAAACAAGGAACAACAGAGGAAAACAGTCAAACAATCTGAATCAACTGATTGGTCACATCACTGATTACAACCCTCTCAAGAATGGTCGAATTTTGGTAGCCCCCTTATGTAGGATATGCATTCATGATGCATTCATAAAGCCTTTATAACCTCTACATAAACATACATTGTCCTGATGACCAGCAAAAATCCAAGTTGGTCGTCTCACAGAATTTCAATTTGGTTGTGTCTCACAGAATATTCAGTTTGATTGTGTCTCACAGAGAGAGTAACAGAGGTTATAACATACCTGTGCAGGTAGGTGTGTCAGCGCTCCACTCCCCTGACCGTAAACACTGCATGTTTGGGGCCCCCTGGTGATCGTAGCCCTCATCACAGCTGAAGTTGCAGACAGAGCCCCAGGGATGTGAGGGGGCCTCACAGCTGACCTGACCCCCCAGAGGAACCACAGGAGAGGGGCACTGGACAGCTGAGAGAAGGACACAGTGGTTAGTATATTAAAATACCACAAAAGGTAACAAACAATTGTGGATGAAATAATGAAAATGATTGTCGTTGGAGAGCTCATGTGTGTGGCAGACATCCATAAGGAGATAAGACCTATAGGTAAAATGGATGCCCGCATGACTGCAACTCACTTTGGATTAAAGCATCTGCTAAAAGGTGTATATATACATATAATATTGAGTTACACCCCCCCCCCACAGAGTTGCCCTCAGAACAGCCTCAATTCGTCGGACAGTGACTCTACAAAGTGTCAAAAGCATTCCACAGGGATGCTGGCTCATGTTGACTCCAATGCTTCCCACAGTTGTTTCAAGTTGGCTGGATGTCCTTTGGGTGGTGGACCATTCTTGATACACGGGAAACTGTTGAGCGTGAAAAACCCAGCAGCGTTGCAGTTCTTGACACATTCAAACCGGTGCGCCTGGCACCCACTACCATACCCCATTCAAAGGCACATAAATATTTTGTCTTGCACATTAACCCTCTGAATGGCACACAGATACAATCCAATTGTCTTCAGGCTTAAAAATCCTTCTTTAACCTGTCTCCTCCCCTTCGTCTACACTGATTGAAGTTGATTTAACAAGTGACATCAATAAGTGATCATAGCTTTCACCTGGATTCACCTGGTCAGTCTTTGTCATGGAAAGAGCAGGTGTTCTTAATATTTTGTGCTCTCGGGCTGAGTAAAACCTCTCACTTCACCTCTTTCTCTCTATTTAAACTCAGTCTATAGTGTTTTAGTATCGTGTGTAAATTGACTGAGTTTAAACAGAGAAGAATATTCGAAGTGAGAGGTTTTACTCAGCCCAAAATCTGTCCATGAAAATAAGCCCATGAAATGAGGAATTTTAGTATGAAGGTCAATGAGATGGTGTCGAATTTCGTCAACAACAAAATGTCATTGCTAACTTGCTACGTGAGGCTTATTTGATTGAATAGAGGTTTCGTAATGGTTATGTTTATGGCCCTGGTAGTTTGGGGCTCCCGAGTGGGGCAGCGGTCTAATGCACTGCATCTCATTGGAAGAGGCATCACTGCAGTCCCTGGTTTGTATCCAGGCTGCATCTCATTGGAAGAGGCATCACTGCAGTCCCAGGTTTGTATCCAGGCTGCATCTCATTGGAAGAGGCATCACTGCAGTCCCTGGTTTGTATCCAGGCTGCATCTCATTGGAAGAGGCATCACTGCAGTCCCTGGTTTGTATCCAGGCTGCATCTCATCCGGCTGTAATTGGGAATCCCATTGGGCGGCACACAACTGGCCCAGCGTTGTCTGGGGTAGGCCGTCATTGTAAATAACAAATTGTTCTTATCTGACTTGCCAAGTTAAATAAATACATGTTGTTTTACGAATGCACTGATATGAATGGACGCACATGGCATTTCAGCAACTTTGAGAAAAATGACTTAATATTGGACATGTTTTTCCATTGTTAGAGTGGTCTTGTTAATTAAGAGTTTAAAAACTCTTGTCAATATAGACAATGATTTAAATTGATTTAAAAACTCTTGTCAATATAGACAATGGTTAAAATCAGATCTATTTTAAAGATGCAAAAATGTTTGTCCTTACCTTCACAGTGTGGTATCTCCTCACTCCACTCAGCAGCTGATGTGCAGGTCACTGTGATCGCCCCCTTGAGGAGATAACCCTCAGAGCAGCTAAAGTTACAGCTGCTTCCATAGGTGAAGTCTTCTCCACAGCTGATAGCGCCATCCTGTGGCTGCTGGAGGGTAGGGCAGCTTACAGCTGCAAGACAGAGTGGTGCAGTGGTCAGTCTGTGTCCAGAGACAATTCTACTGTCATACAATTACAAAACTCTATTTGCCCTCCTAGATATTTCTGAATGGAAAATGTCCTGTGTCATTCATATATTTATAGCAACTACATTTGATGTAACATGTTATGGGGGCTACGTTTACAGATATCCAGAACCTGTACACACCAATACACTGCGGCTGTGAGTCGTTCCACTGTCCCGAGGCTCCACACTGCAGGGTAGCAGAGCTGGAGGCCAGCCTCTCATAGCCCTCCTCACAGGTAAAGGTACAGGTGGACAGGTAGCTGAAGGAGCCCAGGGGATGGGAGCAGGCCATGGAACCCTTCCCAGGTTCATACAGCTCACTGCATAAGACCACTGGGGAGGAGAGGGCAGATCGTAATACATGACTAAATGTGTCTTTGCTGTCACAGACTCTATAATGGCCCAGATAGCCCCCCCTCCTGACTCAGCCTCCAGTATTTATGCTGCAGTAGTTTATGTGTCGGGGGCTAGGGTAAATCTGTTATATCTGGAGTAGTTCTCCTGTCTTATCCGGTGTCCTGTGTGAATTTTAGTATGGTCTCTCTAATACTTTATTTCTCTTTCTTTCTTTCTTTCTTTCTCAGAGGATCTGAGCCCTAGGACCATGCCTCAGGACTACCTGGCCTGATCAAATTTTATTTGTCACATACACATGGTCTCTTAATGCTTTGCTTGTGCTTCTTTCTGCAGTTCGAGCAAGTAATCTAACTAGCAATTCTTACTGTCATACACAGTGTAAGGGGATAAAGAATATGTACTACCTGGATATATGCCTGAGTGATGGTACGCAGCATAGGCAAGATACAGTAGATGATATCGGTACAGTATATACATATGAGATAAGTATGTAAACCAAGTGGCCTGACGACTCCTTGCTGTCCCCAGTCCACCTGGCCGTGCTGCTGCTCCAGTTTCAACTGTTCCGCCTGCGTCTATGGAACCCTGACCTGTTCACCGGACGCGCTACCTGTCCCAGACCTGCTGTTTTCAACATTCTAGAGACAGCAGGAGCGGTGGAGAAACTCTGAATGATCGGCTATGAAAAGCCAACTGTCATTTACTCCTGAGGTGCTGACCTGTTGAACCCTCGATAACCTCTGTAATTATTATTATTTGACCCTGTTGGTCATCTATGAACATTTGAACATCTTGGCCATGTTCTGTTATAATCTCCACCCAGCACAGCCAGACGAGGACTGGCCACCCCTCATAGCCTGGTTCCTCTCTATGTTTCTTCCTAGGTTTTGGCCTTTCTAGGGAGTTTTTCCTAGCCACCGTGCTTCTACACCTGCATTGCTTGCTGTTTGGGGTTTATGGCTGGGTTTCTGTAAAGAACTTTGTGACATCAGCTGATGTAAGAAGGGCTTTATAAATACATTTGATTGATATACAGAGATGAGTCCTCAATCTGTTTCTATGGTCTGTTGTTCACACGCATATCTGCCCTCTCATTGGCTAGAATGGTCCCACCTGTTCTCGCCATTTCCGGCCTGACTTCCGTCTTTGAGGACATGTTTTTTAATTGTTAGAGTGGTCAGAAGTCTATCTTGTCAATAAATACATTGGTTTAAATTGATTTAAAAATTATTGTCAATGTAGACAATGTTAAATCAGGTCTAGTTTAAAGATGCAAAAAAGTTTGTCCTTACCTTCACAGTGTGGTATCTCCTCACTCCACTCAGCAGCTGATGTGCAGGTCACTGTGATCGCCCCCTTGAGGAGATAACCCTCAGAGCAGCTAAAGTTACAGCTGCTTCCATAGGTGAAGTCTTCTCCACAGCTGATAGCGCCATCCTGTGGCTGCTGGAGGGTAGGGCAGCTTACAGCTGCAAGACAGAGTGGTGCAGTGGTCAGTCTGTGTCCAGAGACAATTCTACTGTCATACAATTACAAAACTCTATTTTCCATCCTAGATATTTCTGAATGGAAAATGTCCTGTGTCATTCATATATTTATAGCAACTACAGTTGATGTAACATGTTATGGGGGCTACGTTTACAGATATCCAGAACCTGTACACACCAATACACTGCGGCTGTGAGTCGTTCCACTGTCCCGAGGCTCCACACTGCAGGGTAGCAGAGCTGGAGGCCAGCCTCTCATAGCCCTCCTCACAGGTAAAGGTACAGGTGGACAGGTAGCTGAAGGAGCCCAGGGGATGGGAGCAGGCCATGGAACCCTTCCCAGGTTCATACAGCTCACTGCATAAGACCACTGGGGAGGAGAGGGCAGATCGTAATACATGACTAAATGTGTCTTTGCTGTCACAGACTCTATAATGGCACAGATAGCCCCCTCCTGACTCAGCCTCCAGTATTTATGCTGCAGTAGTTTATGTGTCGGGGGGCTAGGGTAAATCTGTTATATCTGGAGTAGTTCTCCTGTCTTATCCGGTGTCCTGTGTGAATTTTAGTATGGTCTCTCTAATACTTTATTTCTCTTTCTTTCTTTCTTTCTTTCTCAGAGGATCTGAGCCCTAGGACCATGCCTCAGGACTACCTGGCCTGATGACTCCTTGCTGTCCCCAGTCCAGCTGGCCGTGCTGCTGCTCCAGTTTCAACTGTTCCGCCTGCGTCTATGGAACCCTGACCTGTTCACCGGACGTGCTACCTGTCCCAGACCTGCTGTTTTCAACATTCTAGAGACAGCAGGAGCGGTGGAGAAACTCTGAATGATCGGCTATGAAAAGCCAACTGTCATTTACTCCTGAGGTGCTGACCTGTTGAACCCTCGATAACCTCTGTAATTATTATTATTTGACCCTGTTGGTCATCTATGAACATTTGAACATCTTGGCCATGTTCTGTTATAATCTCCACCCAGCACAGCCAGACGAGGACTGGCCACCCCTCATAGCCTGGTTCCTCTCTATGTTTCTTCCTCGGTTTTGGCCTTTCTAGGGAGTTTTTCCTAGCCACCGTGCTTCTACACCTGCATTGCTTGCTGTTTGGGGTTTATGGCTGGGTTTCTGTAAAGAACTTTGTGACATCAGCTGATGTAAGAAGGGCTTTATAAATACATTTGATTGATATACAGAGATGAGTCCTCAATCTGTTTCTATGGTCTGTTGTTCACACGCATATCTGCCCTCTCATTGGCTAGAATGGTCCCACCTGTTCTCGCCATCTCCTGCCTGACTTCCGTCTTTGAGGACATGTTTTTAATTGTTAGAGTGGTCAGAAGTCTATCTTGTCAATAAATACATTGGTTTAAAAACTCTTGTCAATATTAAAATTTATTGTCAATGTAGACAATGTTAAATCAGGTCTAGTTTAAAGATGCAAAAAAGTTTGTCCTTACCTTCACAGTGTGGTATCTCCTCACTCCACTCAGCAGCTGATGTGCAGGTCACTGTGATCGCCCCCTTGAGGAGATAACCCTCAGAGCAGCTAAAGTTACAGCTGCTTCCATAGGTGAAGTCTTCTCCACAGCTGATAGCGCCATCCTGTGGCTGCTGGAGGGTAGGGCAGCTTACAGCTGCAAGACAGAGTGGTGCAGTGGTCAGTCTGTGTCCAGAGACAATTCTACTGTCATACAATTACAAAACTCTATTTTCCATCCTAGATATTTCTGAATGGTAAATGTCCTGTGTCATTCATATATTTTCCAGAACCTGTACACACCAATACACTGCGGCTGTGAGTCGTTCCACTGTCCCGAGGCTCCACACTGCAGGGTAGCAGAGCTGGAGGCCAGCCTCTCATAGCCCTCCTCACAGGTAAAGGTACAGGTGGACAGGTAGCTGAAGGAGCCCAGGGGATGGGAGCAGGCCATGGAACCCTTCCCAGGTTCATACAGCTCACTGCATAAGACCACTGGGGAGGAGAGGGCAGATCGTAATACATGACTAAATGTGTCTTTGCTGTCACAGACTCTATAATGGCACAGATAGCCCCCTCCTGACTCAGCCTCCAGTATTTATGCTGCAGTAGTTTATGTGTCGGGGGCTAGGGTAAATCTGTTATATCTGGAGTAGTTCTCCTGTCTTATCCGGTGTCCTGTGTGAATTTTAGTATGGTCTCTCTAATACTTTATTTCTCTTTCTTTCTTTCTTTCTTTCTTTCTCAGAGGATCTGAGCCCTAGGACCATGCCTCAGGACTACCTGGCCTGATGACTCCTTGCTGTCCCCAGTCCACCTGGCCGTGCTGCTGCTCCAGTTTCAACTGTTCCGCCTGCGTCTATGGAACCCTGACCTGTTCACCGGACGCGCTACCTGTCCCAGACCTGCTGTTTTCAACATTCTAGAGACAGCAGGAGCGGTGGAGAAACTCTGAATGATCGGCTATGAAAAGCCAACTGTCATTTACTCCTGAGGTGCTGACCTGTTGAACCCTCGATAACCTCTGTAATTATTATTATTTGACCCTGTTGGTCATCTATGAACATTTGAACATCTTGGCCATGCTCTGTTATAATCTCCACCCAGCACAGCCAGACGAGGACTGGCCACCCTCATAGCCTGGTTCCTCTCTATGTTTCTTCCTCGGTTTTGGCCTTTCTAGGGAGTTTTTCCTAGCCACCGTGCTTCTACACCTGCATTGCTTGCTGTTTGGGGTTTATGGCTGGGTTTCTGTAAAGAACTTTGTGACATCAGCTGATGTAAGAAGGGCTTTATAAATACATTTGATTGATATACAGAGATGAGTCCTCAATCTGTTTCTATGGTCTGTTGTTCACACGCATATCTGCCCTCTCATTGGCTAGAATGGTCCCACCTGTTCTCGCCATTTCCGGCCTGACTTCCGTCTTTGAGGACATGTTTTTTAATTGTTAGAGTGGTCAGAAGTCTATCTTGTCAATAAATACATTGGTTTAAAAACTCTTGTCAATATAGACAATGGTTTAAATCAGGTCTAGTTTAAAGATGCAAAAAGTTTGTCCTTACCTTCACAGTGTGGTATCTCCTCACTCCACTCAGCAGCTGATGTGCAGGTCACTGTGATCGCCCCCTTGAGGAGATAACCCTCAGAGCAGTTAAAGTTACAGCTGCTTCCATAGGTGAAGTCTTCTCCACAGCTGATAGCGCCATCCTGTGGCTGCTGGAGGGTAGGGCAGCTTACAGCTGCAAGACAGAGTGGTGCAGTGGTCAGTCTGTGTCCAGAGACAATTCTACTGTCATACAATTACAAAACTCTATTTTCCATCCTAGATATTTCTGAATGGAAAATGTCCTGTGTCATTCATATATTTATAGCAACTACATTTGATGTAACATGTTATGGGGGCTACGTTTACAGATATCCAGAACCTATACACACCAATACACTGCGGCTGTGAGTCGTTCCACTGTCCCGAGGCTCCACACTGCAGGGTAGCAGAGCTGGAGGCCAGCCTCTCATAGCCCTCCTCACAGGTAAAGGTACAGGTGGACAGGTAGCTGAAGGAGCCCAGGGGATGGGAGCAGGCCATGGAACCCTTCCCAGGTTCATACAGCTCACTGCATAAGACCACTGGGGAGGAGAGGGCAGATCGTAATACATGACTAAATGTGTCTTTGCTGTCACAGACTCTATAATGGCACAGATAGCCCCCTCCTGACTCAGCCTCCAGTATTTATGCTGCAGTAGTTTATGTGTCGGGAGGCTAGGGTAAATCTGTTATATCTGGAGTAGTTCTCCTGTCTTATCCGGTGTCCTGTGTGAATTTTAGTATGGTCTCTCTAATACTTTATTTCTCTTTCTTTCTTTCTTTCTCAGAGGATCTGAGCCCTAGGACCATGCCTCAGGACTACCTGGCCTGACGACTCCTTGCTGTCCCCAGTCCACCTGGCCGTGCTGCTGCTCCAATTTCAACTGTTCCGCCTGCGTCTATGGAACCCTGACCTGTTCACCGGACGCGCTACCTGTCCCAGACCTGCTGTTTTCAACTTTCTAGAGACAGCAGGAGCGGTGGAGAAACTCTGAATGATCGGCTATGAAAAGCCAACTGTCATTTACTCCTGAGGTGCTGACCTGTTGAACCCTCGATAACCTCTGTAATTATTATTATTTGACCCTGTTGGTCATCTATGAACATTTGAACATCTTGGCCATGTTCTGTTATAATCTCCACCCAGCACAGCCAGACGAGGACTGGCCACCCCTCATAGCCTGGTTCCTCTCTATGTTTCTTCCTAGGTTTTGGCCTTTCTAGGGAGTTTTTCCTAGCAACCGTGCTTCTACACCTGCATTGCTTGCTGTTTGGGGTTTATGGCTGGGTTTCTGTAAAGAACTTTGTGACATCAGCGGATGTAAGAAGGGCTTTATAAATACATTTGATTGATATACAGAGATGAGTCCTCAATCTGTTTCTATGGTCTGTTGTTCACACGCATATCTGCCCTCTAATTGGCTAGAATGGTCCCACCTGTTCTCGCCATTTCCGGCCTGACTTCCGTCTTTGAGGACATGTTTTTAATTGTTAGAGTGGTCAGAAGTCTATCTTGTCAATAAATACATTGGTTTAAATTGATTTAAAAATTATTGTCAATATAGACAATGGTTTAAATCAGGTCTATTTTAAAGATGCAAAAAAGTTTGTCCTTACCTTCACAGTGTGGTATCTCCTCACTCCACTCAGCAGCTGATGTGCAGGTCACTGTGATCGCCCCCTTGAGGAGATAACCCTCAGAGCAGCTAAAGTTACAGCTGCTTCCATAGGTGAAGTCTTCTCCACAGCTGATAGCGCCATCCTGTGGCTGCTGGAGGGTAGGGCAGCTTACAGCTGCAAGACAGAGTGGTGCAGTGGTCAGTCTGTGTCCAGAGACAATTCTACTGTCATACAATTACAAAACTCTATTGTCTCTACAGTTGATGTAACATGTTATGGGGGCTACGTTTACAGATATCCAGAACCTGTACACACCAATACACTGCGGCTGTGAGTCGTTCCACTGTCCCGAGGCTCCACACTGCAGGGTAGCAGAGCTGGAGGCCAGCCTCTCATAGCCCTCCTCACAGGTAAAGGTACAGGTGGACAGGTAGCTGAAGGAGCCCAGGGGATGGGAGCAGGCCATGGAACCCTTCCCAGGTTCATACAGCTCACTGCATAAGACCACTGGGGAGGAGAGGGCAGATCGTAATACATGACTAAATGTGTCTTTGCTGTCACAGACTCTATAATGGCACAGATAGCCCCCCTCCTGACTCAGCCTCCAGTATTTATGCTGCAGTAGTTTATGTGTCGGGGGGCTAGGGTAAATCTGTTATATCTGGAGTAGTTCTCCTGTCTTATCCGGTGTCCTGTGTGAATTTTAGTATGGTCTCTCTAATACTTTATTTCTCTTTCTTTCTTTCTTTCTTTCTCAGAGGATCTGAGCCCTAGGACCATGCCTCAGGACTACCTGGCCTGATGACTCCTTGCTGTCCCCAGTCCACCTGGCCGTGCTGCTGCTCCAGTTTCAACTGTTCCGCCTGCGTCTATGGAACCCTGACCTGTTCACCGGACGCGCTACCTGTCCCAGACCTGCTGTTTTCAACATTCTAGAGACAGCAGGAGCGGTGGAGAAACTCTGAATGATCGGCTATGAAAAGCCAACTGTCATTTACTCCTGAGGTGCTGACCTGTTGAACCCTCGATAACCTCTGTAATTATTATTATTTGACCCTGTTGGTCATCTATGAACATTTGAACATCTTGGCCATGCTCTGTTATAATCTCCACCCAGCACAGCCAGACGAGGACTGGCCACCCTCATAGCCTGGTTCCTCTCTATGTTTCTTCCTAGGTTTTGGCCTTTCTAGGGAGTTTTTCCTAGCCACCGTGCTTCTACACCTGCATTGCTTGCTGTTTGGGGTTTATGGCTGGGTTTCTGTAAAGAACTTTGTGACATCAGCTGATGTAAGAAGGGCTTTATAAATACATTTGATTGATATACAGAGATGAGTCCTCAATCTGTTTCTATGGTCTGTTGTTCACACGCATATCTGCCCTCTCATTGGCTAGAATGGTCCCACCTGTTCTCGCCATTTCCGGCCTGACTTCCGTCTTTGAGGACATGTTTTTAATTGTTAGAGTGGTCAGAAGTCTATCTTGTCAATAAATACATTGGTTTAAAATTTAAAAATTATTGTCAATGTAGACAATGGTTTAAATCAGGTCTAGTTTAAAGATGCAAAAAAGTTTGTCCTTACCTTCACAGTGTGGTATCTCCTCACTCCACTCAGCAGCTGATGTGCAGGTCACTGTGATCGCCCCCTTGAGGAGATAACCCTCAGAGCAGCTAAAGTTACAGCTGCTTCCATAGGTGAAGTCTTCTCCACAGCTGATAGCGCCATCCTGTGGCTGCTGGAGGGTAGGGCAGCTTACAGCTGCAAGACAGAGTGGTGCAGTGGTCAGTCTGTGTCCAGAGACAATTCTACTGTCATACAATTACAAAACTCTATTTTCCATCCTAGATATTTCTGAATGGAAAATGTCCTGTGTCATTCATATATTTATAGCAACTACAGTTGATGTAACATGTTATGGGGGCTACGTTTACAGATATCCAGAACCTGTACACACCAATACACTGCGGCTGTGAGTCGTTCCACTGTCCCGAGGCTCCACACTGCAGGGTAGCAGAGCTGGAGGCCAGCCTCTCATAGCCCTCCTCACAGGTAAAGGTACAGGTGGACAGGTAGCTGAAGGAGCCCAGGGGATGGGAGCAGGCCATGGAACCCTTCCCAGGTTCATACAGCTCACTGCATAAGACCACTGGGGAGGAGAGGGCAGATCGTAATACATGACTAAATGTGTCTTTGCTGTCACAGACTCTATAATGGCCCAGATAGCCCCCCCTCCTGACTCAGCCTCCAGTATTTATGCTGCAGTAGTTTATGTGTCGGGGGGCTAGGGTAAATCTGTTATATCTGGAGTAGTTCTCCTGTCTTATCCGGTGTCCTGTGTGAATTTTAGTATGGTCTCTCTAATACTTTATTTCTCTTTCTTTCTTTCTTTCTTTCTCAGAGGATCTGAGCCCTAGGACCATGCCTCAGGACTACCTGGCCTGACGACTCCTTGCTGTCCCCAGTCCACCTGGCCGTGCTGCTGCTCCAGTTTCAACTGTTCCGCCTGCGTCTATGGAACCCTGACCTGTTCACCGGACGCGCTACCTGTCCCAGACCTGCTGTTTTCAACTTTCTAGAGACAGCAGGAGCGGTGGAGAAACTCTGAATGATCGGCTATGAAAAGCCAACTGTCATTTACTCCTGAGGTGCTGACCTGTTGAACCTCGATAACCTCTGTAATTATTATTATTTGACCCTGTTGGTCATCTATGAACATTTGAACATCTTGGCCATGTTCTGTTATAATCTCCACCCAGCACAGCCAGACGAGGACTGGCCACCCTCATAGCCTGGTTCCTCTCTATGTTTCTTCCTCGGTTTTGGCCTTTCTAGGGAGTTTTTCCTAGCCACCGTGCTTCTACACCTGCATTGCTTGCTGTTTGGGGTTTATGGCTGGGTTTCTGTAAAGAACTTTGTGACATCAGCTGATGTAAGAAGGGCTTTATAAATACATTTGATTGATATACAGAGATGAGTCCTCAATCTGTTTCTATGGTCTGTTGTTCACACGCATATCTGCCCTCTCATTGGCTAGAATGGTCCCACCTGTTCTCGCCATCTCCTGCCTGACTTCCGTCTTTGAGGACATGTTTTTTAATTGTTAGAGTGGTCAGAAGTCTATCTTGTCAATAAATACATTGGTTTAAATTGATTTAAAAATTATTGTCAATATAGACAATGGTTTAAATCAGGTCTAGTTTAAAGATGCAAAAAAGTTTGTCCTTACCTTCACAGTGTGGTATCTCCTCACTCCACTCAGCAGCTGATGTGCAGGTCACTGTGATCGCCCCCTTGAGGAGATAACCCTCAGAGCAGCTAAAGTTACAGCTGCTTCCATAGGTGAAGTCTTCTCCACAGCTGATAGCGCCATCCTGTGGCTGCTGGAGGGTAGGGCAGCTTACAGCTGCAAGACAGAGTGGTGCAGTGGTCAGTCTGTGTCCAGAGACAATTCTACTGTCATACAATTACAAAACTCTATTTTCCATCCTAGATATTTCTGAATGGAAAATGTCCTGTGTCATTCATATATTTATAGCAACTACATTTGATGTAACATGTTATGGGGGCTACGTTTACAGATATCCAGAACCTGTACACACCAATACACTGCGGCTGTGAGTCGTTCCACTGTCCCGAGGCTCCACACTGCAGGGTAGCAGAGCTGGAGGCCAGCCTCTCATAGCCCTCCTCACAGGTAAAGGTACAGGTGGACAGGTAGCTGAAGGAGCCCAGGGGATGGGAGCAGGCCATGGAACCCTTCCCAGGTTCATACAGCTCACTGCATAAGACCACTGGGGAGGAGAGGGCAGATCGCAATACATGACTAAATGTGTCTATGCTGTCACAGACTCTATAATGGCACAGATAGCCCCCTCCTGACTCAGCCTCCAGTATTTATGCTGCAGTAGTTTATGTGTCGGGGGCTAGGGTAAATCTGTTATATCTGGAGTAGTTCTCCTGTCTTATCCGGTGTCCTGTGTGAATTTTAGTATGGTCTCTCTAATACTTTATTTCTTTCTTTCTTTCTTTCTTTCTTTCTCAGAGGATCTGAGCCCTAGGACCATGCCTCAGGACTACCTGGCCTGATGACTCCTTGCTGTCCCCAGTCCACCTGGCCGTGCTGCTGCTCCAGTTTCAACTGTTCCGCCTGCGTCTATGGAACCCTGACCTGTTCACCGGACGCGCTACCTGTCCCAGACCTGCTGTTTTCAACTTTCTAGAGACAGCAGGAGCGGTGGAGAAACTCTGAATGATCGGCTATGAAAAGCCAACTGTCATTTACTCCTGAGGTGCTGACCTGTTGAACCCTCGATAACCTCTGTAATTATTATTATTTGACCCTGTTGGTCATCTATGAACATTTGAACATCTTGGCCATGTTCTGTTATAATCTCCACCCAGCACAGCCAGACGAGGACTGGCCACCCCTCATAGCCTGGTTCCTCTCTATGTTTCTTCCTCGGTTTTGGCCTTTCTAGGGAGTTTTTCCTAGCCACCGTGCTTCTACACCTGCATTGCTTGCTGTTTGGGGTTTATGGCTGGGTTTCTGTAAAGAACTTTGTGACATCAGCTGATGTAAGAAGGGCTTTATAAATACATTTGATTGATATACAGAGATGAGTCCTCAATCTGTTTCTATGGTCTGTTGTTCACACGCATATCTGCCCTCTCATTGGCTAGAATGGTCCCACCTGTTCTCGCCATCTCCTGCCTGACTTCCGTCTTTGAGGACATGTTTTTTAATTGTTAGAGTGGTCAGAAGTCTATCTTGTCAATAAATACATTGGTTTAAATTGATTTAAAAATTATTGTCAATGTAGACAATGGTTTAAATCAGGTCTAGTTTAAAGATGCAAAAAAGTTTGTCCTTACCTTCACAGTGTGGTATCTCCTCACTCCACTCAGCAGCTGATGTGCAGGTCACTGTGATCGCCCCCTTGAGGAGATAACCCTCAGAGCAGCTAAAGTTACAGCTGCTTCCATAGGTGAAGTCTTCTCCACAGCTGATAGCGCCATCCTGTGGCTGCTGGAGGGTAGGGCAGCTTACAGCTGCAAGACAGAGTGGTGCAGTGGTCAGTCTGTGTCCAGAGACAATTCTACTGTCATACATTTACAAAACTCTATTTTCCATCCTAGATATTTCTGAATGGTAAATGTCCTGTGTCATTCATATATTTTCCAGAACCTGTACACACCAATACACTGCGGCTGTGAGTCGTTCCACTGTCCCGAGGCTCCACACTGCAGGGTAGCAGAGCTGGAGGCCAGCCTCTCATAGCCCTCCTCACAGGTAAAGGTACAGGTGGACAGGTAGCTGAAGGAGCCCAGGGGATGGGAGCAGGCCATGGAACCCTTCCCAGGTTCATACAGCTCACTGCATAAGACCACTGGGGAGGAGAGGGCAGATCGTAATAACTGACTAAATGTGCCACGATGAAGACATTACTCAAGATACACAACAACTGAAATACAGGAGGTCTAAGCTGTCATACTGGTATAAAGACCGATAGCAAGACACTGAAGTAATTCAAAGAAAGTACAAATCAAAAGTTTATGACAAATTGTAGCTTATTTTCTTCTGTTATTAGTCTTTCCAGAACACCTTATTTATAAGGTTTATAAGAGGATATACTTACATTCACAGGTGGGAGGCTGTTCTGACCATGATTCTGAGGCTGTGCATCTCACAGGCCCGGAGCTGCTCAGCCGGTACCCCTCTTCACAGGAATACTGACACGTCGAGTCAAAGGAGAAATTCCCATTGGGGTGAGAGCAACTGACACTGGCTTTAGCAGGGACAGTGACCTCCATTTTACATTCAACAACTGCCAACAAAGGAAAACAGGCAAAGAGTTACAATTAAGAGAACATTGAGTGTGATAACAGTTGGCTTCATACTGCCTGTATTAGATATTTGGACTATATCATCCTGGGCTTGCTTACCGTGTTCACACTGCTCTCCGTAGAAGCCCTCAGAGCATTTACAGCGGTGGCTGTTGATGGTCTCCACACACTCTCCATGGTAACATGAGTCGCTCTGACACGAGGCTGTGAAGCACAGAGCCGTCTTCTTCTTCATACAAGACTCGTCGTTCCACTTCCCTGTGTCCGCCTCTCTCTTGATGTACATCTCCACACAGTCCTCGTTGTTCCCCCCGTTGTTGGGTTCCCCGTCTGCCCAGTTCTCTGCCTCTTTAGTCAGGGTCTTATTGGTCCCCACCCAGGTCCACACGTCGTCCACCTTACGGATCCCTATCCAGTAATAGTTGGTCTGCCTGGGCAGGATGCTGTTAAGGTGGGAGATCTCTCCACGGTTCTGGATGGCCACCATGTCAGTGTAGTGCTCCGTGCACCACTTTCTAGCAGTGTCCCAGTTCATAGTTTTGTTGGAGTGATGGTAGGACCAGCCCTCTACTCTAGTGCACATGGTGACAACTGAGGAATGACAAAAAGGTCCATATTGAAATACAGTACATGAATGAGTTTACATAAGTGGGATTTTAGAAATGCATCGATCTATTGAAATGTGTTTCTTACTTGAGTACAGGAGGATGAGGGTGATCCATGAGCTGGGGCTTCTGGTTTGCTGTGATGCAGAGCAGAAGTCCTGTGGAAACAACATCAAGCCATACCTTACAGACTGATAAATGCATTGGCTGTCTGAAATGTATATAAACTAACTGGTGCATCTTAATTTTAAGGCATAAACCAATTCTCTCAACAGTACTTACCATTGTAAGATTAAAATGTGATGCTCTTTTGCAGGTAAATCTCCAATCTCTAGTCTGATCCAGTGGATGAAATGATACTGCTCTCTGGTACTCTGTGCATACATATATATATACACCAACCCACACTTCAACAACGGCCAAAGACCGGAATTCATCGTTATGACACTGCCTGGGCGTGAATCAGATACTCTGGAATTTCCAACTTGGAAACTTTCTCCCTCTTTCTCCCTCCCTCTTTTAGATATCTGGACTCTATCCTATTGTGTCGGTCAGACAGATAAGAGCGTCTCTGAGTAGGTGCCAGAGCCCAAAGCCCAAAGCCCGGGCTGCAACAGGAAACAGAGATTGAGGAAGCAGTCATTAACAACAGCCTCTGGCCTGGGCAGAGACTCACAGATACTGAGCTGGTGTTGAAATGTCTCTTTCACTCCTTTGAAATGTCTGGCTAACACCACATCAAGCATTTGTTGTCATGAAGAGTGGGGTGCATAAACTGTTGAATATTGTAAGCTAACAGTTGACAAATGTACTATGTCAAGTCAACCTCTATTTCAAGCGCATTTCATTGAGTTTGGTTTTGTTATAACAGTGTAGAATTTGACTACCCCACTACTGTGTTACTGCATTTTTATTAAAGGATATGCACAGCTTGAGAGGATACAGGGAGACAGACAGGTTGTCATGAGGATACAGGGAGACAGACAGGTTGTCATGAGGATACAGGGAGACAGACAGGTTGTCATGAGGATACAGGGAGACAGACAGGTTGTCATGAGGATACAGGGAGACAGACAGGTTGTCATGAGGATACAGGGAGACAGACAGGTTGTCATGAGGATACAGGGAGACAGACAGGTTGTCATGAGGATACAGGGTGACAGACAAGTTGTCATGAGGATACAGGGTGAAAGACAGGTTGTCATGAGGATACAGGGTGAAAGACAGGTTGTCTGTCTGTGTGATGGGAAACAACACTATAGGCGCCCGTTGGCTGCCTGCACTGACTGCCATGGCTCACATCCTTCCTGACTGGACTCACTTACACTCTGAACATCAACCACAGCAGAACTCTTTTGTTGACCCCTAGAAATTCCCCCATTCCTGAGGTCCTAAACATAAATACTGCCGGTGAGGAAACAGAGATTTCAAGATGGCGTCTGACAAAGGTTTGATATCCCTAATGGATTCTAATTAGGATGACTCAGTTATGAGCAATAACAGGATGATAAATAATCACTTTCCAACAGTTTATGTTTGAGTATAACCACTTAATAATGTAATCATACACAGTGTTGCTTGGTAACTTCAGTGACATTTTTAGTAGTCATAACGGTTGTTGTAAAGGTTGGCGTACACTGTAAATGCAGAGGAAAAGGGCAGGATGTTGATATCTTCAAAGCTATTTAATTGATATTCCCTGTAGATGTTTAACCAGAAAAGGGAGATGTGGAAGCATGGACTTTACCATACCAAAAAATCTATGTTATGCTGCAAATATGGTTGTTATTATGAAAGAAGAATGAGGGTTAGCTCTCAGGCTAGAATGAATGATGGCTGGTGAAAGAAATTAGGGTTAGCTGTCAGGCTGGGATGAAAGACGGCCGGTGCCTGTAGAGTTCAAAAGGTCGCAATCAAAATCATGAAGAGGAATTACCTAAGGAGGCAGAGATGGAAAATAATTAATTTAATCCATGCTCGAAAGAATACAAAAGTGGAAGTGCAAGGTGCTATATAAAAAAACTACCAGTCAAACGTTTGGGCACACTTACTCATTCAAGGGTTTTTCTTTATTTTTACTATCTTCTACATTGTCAAATAATATTGAAAACTATGAAATAACACATATGGAATCATGTTGTAACCAAAAAAAAGTGTTAAACAAGTCAAAATATATTTTATATTTGAGATTCTTCAAATAGCCACCCTTTGCCTTGATGACAGCTTTGCACACTCTTGGCATTCTCTCAACCAGCTTCATGAGGTATTCACCTGGAATACATTTCAATTAACAGGTGTCTTCGTAAAAGTTAATTTGTGGAATTTATTTCCTTCTTAATGCGTTTGAGGCAATCAGTTGTGTTGTGACAAGGTAGGTGTGGTATACAGAAGAGAATCGGGAAGCAAGTCGGGAAGCAAGTTCAGGGAGTGAGCCCAAATCGGGAAGCAAGTTCAGGAAGTGAGCATTTTAATAAATTAAATAAACAATGAACACGAAACACAGACAACGCACTGACATGAAAACAGAGTCAATACAATTTGACAATTTAAACACCGTTACGGAAGCAGTGGCGGAATTGGAATTATTGTGCTATTCTCTTGGCGCGAGTACAGTTGGTGAGAATGAGTGGATGATGATGGCGAAGAAGAGTGGAGTAAAGAGTTTCTGTTTCACAAGCCTCTCTTCAAAGAGCCAGTGTGGTTACTTGAGGCGTGAAGGAAGAGGTGTTTTATCCATGGGTTTGACAGAGGGTAGTGTGAAACGAATTATCAAGAAAATCACACTTGTCTAGAAAATGTATCGTGGCACAGTCACATTCTAAACGGAAGTAAAGATAATCAACTGAGACAGGTATTCCCATCGGGGGTACGCCCCCCCGAAAAAAAAATTGTGATTCACATTTTTTTTTAAGGAGGTGTTTTTCTGTACATTTTTTCCCCCTTCACATTTTCAAACAGTTCATTTATATTTTCCAACGGGGCTATACATTTGCGCAAGTTTTTTTTCCTCGCCTGAGAAACTTTGTTTCACTGCAAAAAAATAAAATTAAACCATCTAGTGTTCAGCTAAATAACAACACAATGTCAAATACAGGTAGCCTAGTCAAATAATGAACATCCAATCACATTAACCGTTACTCTCTCGTGGGAATTTCACTAACGGTATGGGACACAAAGTGGAGAGGTAACGCGCATGCACACTCCAGCATCCACCGAGAGGCTCTTGCTGCCAAGGGAATGCCTGACAGCTTGAAAGACATTTTGGACACTACAGTGAAAATGGTTAACTTTGTTAAAGCAAGGTCCCCGAACTCTTGTGTATTTTCTGCACTATGCAATGATATGGGCAGCGACCATGTAACGCTTTTACAACATACAGAAGTGCGCTGGTTATCAAGGGGCAAAGTATTGACACATTTTTTTTTTAAATTGAGAGACGAGCTTAAAGTTTTCTTTACTGACCATAATTTTCACTTGTCTGACTGCTTGCATGATGACAAGTTTCACACACGACTGGCCTATCTGGGTGATGTTTTCTCTCACCTGAATGATCTGAATCTAGGATTACAGGGACTCTCCGCAACTATATTCAATATGCGGGACAAAACTGAGGCTATGATTAAGAAGTTGGAGCTCTTCTCTGTCTGCAATAACAAGGACAAAACACAGGGCTTTCCATCATTGTATGATTTTTCGTGTGCAAATTAACTCAAGCTTACAGACAATGTCAAATGTGATATAGCGAAGCACCTGAGTGAGTTGGGTGCGCAATTACGCAGGTACTTTCCCGAAACGGATGACACAAACAACTGGATTCATTATCCCTTTCATGCCCTGCCTCCAGTCCACTTACCAATATCTGAACAAGAGATCCTCATCGAAATTGCAACAAGCAGTTCTGTGAAGATGAAGCCACTGCCAGATTTCTGGATTGGGCTGCGCTCAGAGTATCCTGCCTTGGCAAATCGCTCTGTTAAGACCCTGATGCCCATTGCAACCAGTACCTATGTGAGAGTGAATTCTCGGCCCTCACAAGCATGGAAACTAAATACAGGCACAGACTGTGTGTGGGAAATGATTTCAAACTGAGACTCTCTCCAATACAACCCAACATTGCAGAGTTATGTGCATCCATTCAAGCACACCCTTCTCATTAACCTGTGGTGAGGTTTTTCACTTTTTTCAATTAACAAATAAGGTTTTATATGCAAGATGGTTAAATAAAGAGTAAAATGATTTACTATTTTTATTATTATTTGTGCCCTGGTCCTATAAGAGCTCTTTGTCACTGTCAAGAGTCTAGGTGATGCGGGTAAGGCGGAGTCAGGAGCAGGACACAGAGATGAGTAAAAACCGTAACTTACTTTACTCAAAAACAATATTCCATGAAGGAGACAAATAACCAACATCACAAAACGAGACGACTTGACAATAACAAACACATAACAAAACCAAGGGGGAAACCAGAGGGTTAAATAGGGAACAATGATTATGGAATGGAAACCAGGTGTGTGTATAATGAAGACAAAACTAATGGAAAATGAAACGTGGATCGGTGGTAACTAGAAAACTGGTGACGTCGCCCCGACGAACGCCGCCTGAACAAGGAGAGGGACCAACTTCGGCGGAAGTCGTGACAGTCACTTCCCACGAGCCGGGTTGTGACAACAACTCACACTCATTCTTATGTTTAATAAATGTATTGTATAGTGTGTGTGTGTGTGTGTGTGGCAGGCTTACAAAAAACAGCAGTTGAGAGTGCGCTGACCCTGGTACTTGTAAGGGTTTTCTTTAGGTGAAGTAGAGGCGGACCAAAATGCAGCGTGGTTTCTATTCATGGTTTTTTAATGAAGAAAACTAGACATGAACAGACTAACAAAAACAAGAACCGTGAAAACCTAAAACAGCCCTATCTGGTGCAAACACAGAGACCGGAACAATCACCCACAAACACACAGTGAAACCCAGGCTACCTAAGTATGATTCTCAATCAGAGACAACTAATGACACCTGCCTCTGATTGAGAACCATACTAGGCCGAAACATAGAAATACCCAAAACCTAGAAAAACAAACATAGACTGCCCACCCAACTCACGCCCTGACCATACTAAATAAATACAAAACAAAGGAAATAAAGGTCAGAACGTGACAGTGCTAGAGGGGGTACGGGACTATAACAAGTTTGGGAAGCACTGAACTAAGCCATTGGAATACTGATGGAACGAGTCCAGTTCAGTTTTGGTGCCTTTCCATATCATAAAAGCATCATCAATATTGTGTTTGCAGAACACAGTCTTATCAGACCAAGTATTATTATAACGGATATATTTATCCTCAATGAGGCCCATACAAAGGTTGACATAATCAGGGGCGAAGCTAGCGCCTGTCGAAATACATCAAGATTGTAAATAATATTCCTCTCCAAACAAAAAAAAAAATAGTTCTCAGTCAATACCAGCTCAGCCATTTCAACCAGACACTGAGTGCGAGGAGTAGGGTCAGTTCTGGAGTCTAAAACATAACGTAAATCTTCCAGTCCAATGTTGTGGGGAAATGTTGTTGTACAAGCTAGTTATGTCTATAGTTACAAGAAAAGTAGGCCTATCATCCTAGGATAATGCTTTAGTTCAGATAACTGATTGATGTTGTGGAAATTTTCTTTATTTACCAAATCATGAGAGCAAACCACACACAAGTCAGAGTTAGTTATCACAAAGTCCATCTTTAATTATATGAGCTCCATCACAACCCTGTGACTCTCCGATGAATTCAGTTTCTATCAATGAATTCGCTGAGAGTCCCTTACACATTGCAACTGATATCCTTTATAGCAAAGACACACATAGCCAGACAGCATAGGCATAATTTATCGTTCAGCTTTGTCTCCTAAACTATGTACTTTTCTCAAACTCAGAACCATAAACAAATCCTCCCATATCAACAGGCATATGTCAAATCCATCCTATCTTGACAAGATCACAGAGACACATTGACTGGCACACAGACATTGTGGAGCCAAGAGATACACTCTTGACCTCTCCCCTCTCTCCGGCCCAAGTAACTTAGTCTTGACATAGAACAGATACTGCAACCCCGCCACAGTATTATACAAAAATAACATTCTGATGAGAAGTAACTTACAAACATATGATGAATATAAAACATCTTACCTATGTTACCAACTAATTCTGATTATTCTCCAACATTCCCCTCTCAGGGACACTGTCCCTTCTAAAGAATCAGAATATTAATTACACACTCAATATTTAAAAAGAAATTAAAATTAAAATCCCCTCAATGTCAAATACGTTAGTTTATATGTAAGCTTTCTCCCTTCTGAAACTAAGTTTACAACCTTTATTCTACAAGACAAACTTGCACATGTTTAATAACACAGAATAATCCATTTGAAGAACATAAAAACACAACATATAAATGCTCCTTAAATTACACGAGAACCAGTATCTAAACACAGGCCTCCTCACAACATATAGGACAGACATCCCTCTAAGTACTCATGCTCAGAAATATACTCAGGAATAGAGAATAGGGCAGTGAAATCATTCATATTCCAAATCATAAGTAACAACCCAACTGTTTATCCAACCAATATTTAGAATAACATTCCTCAGTGATTCAAATTTGTCTTATCACTCAAAGTAAAAACCTCAATTTAACACATCAATATTAGCAGATTTACTTACATTCAGTATAATTATCCCATAATTCTACTATTAGCTTTTTTAATCATGATTATAATACAGATCAGTATCTCAATGCATTCTTAATCTAAATTACTACAATTTACATGGTGTAGACCTCTTCAATCAACCTGATACCACAAAAGTATAAACAATTTAATGGCACAGTTGACCAACCCCCCCTCTCATGCACTGAATCTTCTGGCGTCTCTTTCGTTCTTCTTCAGATAGCTTTACAGTTCAAAGTGGACGGCCCATGACAAGGCTGAAACACCTGCATTTTGAAGCTGCCTTGGCCACCATGTTTGTATGCAGCTTTATTAATTCAATGATATATATTATTTTTTACATCATTTGCAAACTTATATGTGACACCTATTAATGCCAAAATATTTATATGTGACACCTATTAATGCCTATTAATGCCATAATAACAAATTTTTGTTGCTAAAAATGTGGGGCTCAATACAGGTGGGGCTCTGCCCCACTTGCCCCGAATGACGGATCGCCACATGCTGACAGAGAGGTTAGCAAAAGTTCAGGGAGGAACACAATGGTCCTGGTCTCCACTGAAGTGGGGTTTCACAGTGGGGGATATGACCTCATCAAATACCTGCTGTCTAAAGTGGTCTGCAATAAAGTTTTTTTTTTTTAAATATACTGTATATATAAAAGGGCCTGAGGTCATGAGGTCATGGTACCAGACACAACCCCTCTAAAGACCTGAGTCAGTCTCCCACCAGACAGGAACAAACGCCCGTGCTGACAGCATGGAGAGTACCATTGTGTTGCAATGTTGATAGGTGACCCCCTCCCTCTCGTATCCACAAAGTATCTCAGAGCAGGAGTGCTGATCTAGTATCAGGTCCCACCGGTCCATCTTAGGCATCGTTTAAAGTAAAACTGATTCTAGATCAACACATCTACTCTGAGATACACTGATCTGGCGGATTCACTAAGCACATACTTCCTTTGTAAAGGATGTCTGAGTGTTGGATTGGGCCCCTGGCTATCTGTAAATAAGAAAATGTGTTTGTCTGCTTTGCTTAATATAATGAATTTGAAATGATTTATACTTGTACTTTTACTTTTGATTTTACTTGTATTTTAGTATATTTTAGCAATTACATGTACTTTTAATACTTAAATATATTTAAAACCAAATACTGTTAGACTTTTACAAGTATTTTACTCAGTGACTTTCACTTTTACTTGAGTCATTTCCTATTAAGTAAGGTATGTTCATTTTTACTCAAGTATGAAGAAAACTTTTTCCAGTCTGACACAAAATACCAAAGAGTTTTCTGAATTTCAAGGGGTAGTCTGTGTTTATTTTATTGTTTATTAGAAACACAGATTGAGATCATTCTGATGAGATTTTGCCAGTGGTTGAATGGGGATTTGGGCTTCCTGGGAAAATGTCAGACGTTGCTAAAGTAACCAAGGGGGGTGGGGCTTAGCGAAGCCCTCTTGGATCCTTTCGTACCACTCTACCTATTCTTATTCTACTGGTGTATTTGAAGTAATGTTGCTCTCTGTTGGTATATTTGAACTCAGATAGCCACGGACTATTTATTTACAGCTATTATATAAAGCATCAGACAGAAAATAATGGAAAAAATAAGAACATTATTGACAAAATTGGAAAGATTTATTATATTTAAAAAGACACTTTTTCAACATCAAATTTAATTCTGTAACACAGAGACTGTGGTTTCAAAATAAATATAACTTAAATACTGAAAGGCATTGATTTCACAGTTCTGTAAAATCATAAAATTATATTAATTATACGGTGCAATATTATATACAACTTTCTGTAGTTTGTATAAAATAGCTGTCAAAATCAGTATCATAGGAAATGTGTCGACTTGTGGTCATATACCAGCCAGTGGTGAACAATTTGTTCAATACAAAACTCCCTTAGGGAGAAAAAATACATTTTCTGTAGGACCATCATGAGAACAGATGATTCTGTATATTCAACGTAGCACCTCTCTCCCAGTCAGACGATTCAAGGCTATCTAACCTACTACATTACAATACTGAAGGAACTGTGATCCAGGTGTGACCAGCAGATTTTCTTTGAAAACAGAGCCAGCCTGTTCCGACTGTTGTTCCGACTGTTGTTCCGGCTGTTGTTCCTGCTGTTGTTCCTGCTGTTGTTCCTGCTGTTGTTCCTGCTGTTGTTCCTGCTGTTGTTCCTGCTGTAGTTCCTGCTGGTCTCTATATCAGGCTGTCAATGCTGTTCCTGTAGGTCTGTAAAGGTTCCTCAATGTCTGAGGTGCTGTTCAGATCAAACTTGTTAGCTGGAAGGAGGCAATGAAGAGCATATTGATGAGTATTGTCAAGTAAGAAAAAGCCATTCTGAATCAAATCTGTGTTAAGAAACAGAGATATCTTTGAATTTCTTATAACTTTCTAATTCCTAGCCAATGGCTGTGAGTGTAGAAGATAAGGGACTTCTTCTGTGTTTACCTTTCTGTCTGATTCGTTTGAGGAGCCATGCAGCCAGAGACAGGCCAGATAATGACACAGCGCCCCCTGCTGCCAGGCCTAGGATAGTGGGGTTCAATGGAGGCTCAGGTGTGGCTGGAGGAAACAAGGAACAACAGAGGAAAACAGTCAAACAATCTGAATCAACTGATTGGTCACATCACTGATTACAACCCTCTCAAGAATGGTCGAATTTTGGTAGCCCATTTATGTAGGATATGCATTCATGATGCATTCATAAAGCCTTTATAACCTCTACATAAACATACATTGTCCTGATGACCAGCAAAAATCCAAGTTGGTTGTCTCACAGAATTTCAATTTGGTTGAACCCAGCAGCGTTGCAGTTCTTGACACATTCAAACCGGTGCGCCTGGCACCCACTACCATACCCCATTCAAAGGCACATAAATATTTTGTCTTGCACATTAACCCTCTGAATGGCACACAGATACAATCCAATTGTCTTAAGGCTTAAAAATCCTTATTTAACCTGTCTCCTCCCCTTCGTCTACACTGATTGAAGTTGATTTAACAAGTGACATCAATAAGTGATCATAGCTTTCACCTG
Source organism: Oncorhynchus tshawytscha (assembly GCF_018296145.1). Taxonomy (NCBI): domain Eukaryota; kingdom Metazoa; phylum Chordata; class Actinopteri; order Salmoniformes; family Salmonidae; genus Oncorhynchus; species Oncorhynchus tshawytscha. The sequence continues at coordinate 83,856,406 of NC_056433.1, forward strand.
GATTCACCTGGTCAGTCTTTGTCATGGAAAGAGCAGGTGTTCTTAATATTTTGTACACTCGGGCTGAGTAAAACCTCTCACTTCACTTTAGTATCGTGTGTAAATTGACTGAGTTTAAACAGAGAAGAATATTCGAAGTGAGAGGTTTTACTCAGCCCAAAATCTGTCCATGAAAATAAGCCCATGAAGTGAGGAATTTTAGTATGAAGGTCAATGAGATGGTGTCGAATTTCGTCAACAACAAAATGTCATTGCTAACTTGCTACGTGAGGCTTATTTGATTGAATAGAGGTTTCGTAATGTTATGTTTATGGCCCTGGTAGTTTGGGGCTCCCGAGTGGGGCAGCGGTCTAATGCACTGCATCTCATTGGAAGAGGCATCACTGCAGTCCCTGGTTTGTATCCAGGCTGCATCTCATTGGAAGAGGCATCACTGCAGTCCCTGGTTTGTATCCAGGCTGCATCTCATTGGAAGAGGCATCACTGCAGTCCCTGGTTTGTATCCAGGCTGCATCTCATTGGAAGAGGCATCACTGCAGTCCCTGGTTTGTATCCAGGCTGCATCTCATTGGAAGAGGCATCACTGCAGTCCCTGGTTTGTATCCAGGCTGCATCTCATCCGGCTGTAATTGGGAATCCCATTGGGCGGCACACAACTGGCCCAGCGTTGTCTGTGGTAGGCCGTCATTGTAAATAAGAAATTGTTCTAAACTGACTTGCCAAGTTAAATAAATACATGTTGTTTTACGAATGCACTGATATGAGTGGACGCACATGGCATTTCAGCAACTTTGAGAAAAAGGACTTAATATTGGACATGTTTTTCCATTGTTAGAGTGGTCTTGTTAATTAAGAGTTTAAAAACTCTTGTCAATATAGACAATGGTTAAAATCAGGTCTGTTTTAAAGATGCAAAAAAGTTTGTCCTTACCTTCACAGTGTGGTATCTCCTCACTCCACTCAGCAGCTGATGTGCAGGTCACTGTGATCGCCCCCTTGAGGAGATAACCCTCAGAGCAGTTAAAGTTACAGCTGCTTCCATAGGTGAAGTCTTCTCCACAGCTGATAGCGCCATCCTGTGGCTGCTGGAGGGTAGGGCAGCTTACAGCTGCAAGACAGAGTGGTGCAGTGGTCAGTCTGTGTCCAGAGACAATTCTACTGTCATACAATTACAAAACTCTATTTTCCATCCTAGATTTCTGAATGGAAAATGTCCTGTGTCATTCATATATTTATAGCAACTACATTTGATGTAACATGTTATGGGGGCTACGTTTACAGATATCCAGAACCTATACACACCAATACACTGCGGCTGTGAGTCGTTCCACTGTCCCGAGGCTCCACACTGCAGGGTAGCAGAGCTGGAGGCCAGCCTCTCATAGCCCTCCTCACAGGTAAAGGTACAGGTGGACAGGTAGCTGAAGGAGCCCAGGGGATGGGAGCAGGCCATGGAACCCTTCCCAGGTTCATACAGCTCACTGCATAAGACCACTGGGGATGCTTTGGTTAGAGAGTCATTACTTTGGTTAGAGAGTCATTACTTTGGTTAGAGAGTCATTACTTTGGCTAGAGAGTCATTACTTTGGCTAGAGAGTCATTACTTTGGCTGGAGAGTCATTACTTTGTTTAGAGAGTCATTACTTTGGCTAGAGATTCATTATTTTGGCTAGAGAGTCATTACTTTGGTTAGAGAGTCATTACTTTGGTTAGAGAGTCATTACTTTGTTTAGAGAGTCATTACTTTGGTTAGAGAGTCATTACTTTGGTTAGAGAGTCATTACTTTGGTTAGAGAGTCATTACTTTGTTTAGAGAGTCATTACTTTGGTTAGAGAGTCATTACTTCGGTTAGAGAGTCATTACTTTGGTTAGAGAGTCATTACTTTGGTTAGAGAGTCATTACTTTGTTTAGAGAGTCATTACTTTGGCTAGAGAGTCATTACTTTGTTTAGAGAGTCATTACTTTGGTTAGAGAGTCATTACTTTGGCTAGAGAGTCATTACTTTGGTTAGATAGTCATTACTTTGTTTAGAGAGTCATTACTTTGGTTAGAGAGTCATTACTTTGGTTAGAGAGTCATTACTTTGGCTAGAGAGTCATTACTTTGGTTAGAGAGTCATTACTTTGGTTAGAGAGTCATTACTTTGTTTAGAGAGTCATTACTTTGGCTAGAGAGTCATTACTTTGTTTAGAGAGTCATTACTTTGGTTAGAGAGTCATTACTTTGGCTAGAGAGTCATTACTTTGGTTAGATAGTCATTACTTTGGCTAGAGAGTCATTACTTTGGTTAGAGAGTCATTACTTTGGTTAGAGAGTCATTACTTTGTTTAGAGAGTCATTACTTTGGCTAGAGAGTCATTACACAGGGTTAGGGTTAGGGTTAGGGTCAGTCCACAGACCCACTCCAAAAGGCTTTCAGAGCCATCATCGACTCAGTGGGTTTTGTCCAACATGTCTCTGAACCTACTCACTGTCACAGTCATACTCTGGACCTAGTTTTGTCCCATGGAATAAATGTTGTGGATCTTAATGTTTTTCCTCATTATCCTGGACTATCGGACCACCATTTTATTACGTTTAGAATTGCAACAAATAATCTGCTCAGACCCCAACCAAGGAGCATCAAAAGTCGTGCTATAAATTCTCAGACAACACAAAGAGTCCTTGATGCCCTTCCAGACTCCCTCTGCCTACCCAAGGACATCAGAGGACAAAAATCAGTTAACCACCTAACTGAGGAACTCAATTTAACCTTGCGCAATACCATAGATGCAGTTGCACCCCTAAAAACTAAAAACATTTGTCATAAGAAACTAGCTCCCTGGTATACAGAAAATACCCGAGCTCTGAAGCAAGCTTCCAGAAAATTGGAACGGAAATGGCGCCACACCAAATTGGAAGTCTTCCGACTAGCTTGGAAAGTATCGAAGTGCAGTATCGAAGAGCCCTCACTGCTGCTCGATCATCCTATTTTTCCAACTTAATTGAAGAAAATAAGAACAATCCAAAATGTATTTTTGATACTGTCACAAAGCTAACTAAAAAGCAGCATTCCCCAAGAGAGGATGGCTTTCACTTCAGCAGTAATAAATTCATGAACTTCTTTGAGGAAAAGATCATGATCATTAGAAAGCAAATTACGGACTCCTCTTTAAATCTGCGTATTCCTCCAAAGCTCAGTTGTCCTGAGTCTGCACAACTCTGCCAGGACCTAGGATCAAGAGAGACACTCAAGTGTTTTAGTACTATATCTCTTGACACAATGATGAAAATAATCATGGCCTCTAAACCTTCAAGCTGCATACTGGACCCTATTCCAACTAAACTACTGAAAGAGCTGCTTCCTGTGCTTGGCCCTCCTATGTTGAACATAATAAACGGCTCTCTATCCACCGGATGTTTACCAAACTCACTAAAAGTGGCAGTAATAAAGCCTCTCTTGAAAAAGCCAAACCTTGACCCAGAAAATATAAAAACCTATCGGCCTATATCGAATCTTCCATTCCTCTCAATTTTTTGGGAAAAATTCTGTTGCGCAGCAACTCACTGCCTTCCTGAAGATAAACAATGTATACGAAATGCTTTAGTCTGGTTTTAGACCCCATCATAGCACTGAGACTGCAGACTGAGGCTCTGCATCTGTCCTCGTGCTCCTAGAACTTAGCGCTGCTTTTGATACCATCGATCACCACATTCTTTTGGAGAGATTCGAAACCCAAATTGGTCTACATGGTGAAGCCCCAAAATTGCCCTCGCTAGAAGCCTGTGTTTGACATAAAGATGTGGATGGCTGCTAACTTTCTACTTTTAAACTCGGACAAAACGGAGATGCTTGTTCTAGGTCCCAAGAAACAAAGAGATCTTCTGTTGATTCTGACAATTAATCTTGATGGTTGTCCAGTCGTCTCTAATAAAACTGTGAAGGACCTCTGCGTTACTCTGGACCCTGATCTCTCTTTTGACGAACATATCAAGACTGTTTCAAGGACAGCTTTTTTCCATCTACGTAACATTGCAAAAATCATAAACTTTCTGTCCAAAAATGATGCAGAAAAATGTATCCATGCTTTTGTTACTTCTAGGTTAGACTACTGCAATGCTCTACTTTCCGGCTACCCGGATAAAGCACTAGAAAAAAACTTCAGTTAGTGCTAAATACAGCTGCTAGAAATTTTATCATATTACTCTAGCGCTAGCCTCCCTACACTGGCTTCCTGTTAAGGCAAGGGCTGATTTCAAGGTTTTACTGCTAACCTACAAAGCATTACATGGGCTTGCTCCTACCTATCTTTCCGATTTGGTCCTGCCATACATACCTACACGTACGCTACGGTCACAAGACGCAGGCCTCCTAATTGTCCCTAGAATTTCTAAGCAAACAGCTGCAGGCAGGGCTCTCTCCTATAGAGCTCCAGTTTTATGGAATGGTCTGCCTACCCATGTGAGAGACGCAGACTCGGTCTCAACCTTTAAGTCTTTACTGAAGACTCATCTCTTCAGTGGGTCATATGATTGAGTGTAGTCTGGCCCAGGAGTGTGAAGGTGGACGGAAAGGCTCTGGAGCAACGAACCGCCCTTGCTGTCTCTGTCTGGCCGGTTCCCTTCTCTCCCCTGGGATTCTCTGCCTCTAACCCTATTACAGGGGCTGAGTCACTGGCTTACTGGTGCTCTTTCATGCCGTCCCTAGGAGGGGTGGGTCACTTGAGTGGGTTGAGTCACTGACGTGATCTTCCTGTCTGGGTTGGCGCCCCCCCTTGGGTTGTGCCGTGGTGGAGATCTTTGGGGGCTATACTCGGCCTTGTCTCAGGATGGTAAGTTGGTGGTTAAAGATATCCCTCTAGTGGTGTGGGGGCTGTGCTTTGGCAACGTGGGTGGGGTTATATCCTTCCTGTTTTGCCCTGTCCGGGGGTATCATCGGATGGGGCCACAGTGTCTCCTGACCCCTCCTGTCTCAGCCCCCAGTATTTATGCTGCAATAGGTTGTGTCGGGGGACTAGGGTCAGTTTGTTATATCTGGAGTACTTCTCCTGTCTTATCCAGTGTCCTGTGTGAATTTAAGTATGCTCTCTCTAATACTCTCTTTCTTTCTCTCTCTCGGAGGACCTGAGCCCTAGGACCATGCCTCAGGACAATGCCTCCTACCTGGCATGATGACTCCTTGCTGTCCCCAGTCCACCTGGCCATTCTGCTGCTCCAGTTTGAACTGTTCTGCCTGCGGCTATGGAACCCTGACCTGTTCACCGGACCTGCTACCTGCCTCAGACCTGCTGTTTTCAACTATCTAGAGACAGCAGGAGCAGTAGAGATACTCCTAATGATCGGCTATGAAAAGCCAACTGACATTTACTCCGGAGGTGCTGACTTGCTGCACCCTCGACAACTACTGTGATTATTATTATTTGACCATGCTGGTCATTTATGAACATTTGAACATCTTGGCCATGTTCTGTTATAATCTCCACCCGGCACAGCCAGAAGATGACTGGCGACCCTTCATAGCCTGGTTCCTCTCTAGGTTTCTTCCTAGGTTTTGGCCTTTCTAGGGAGTTTTTCCTAGCCACCGTGCTTCTACACCTGCATTGCTTGCTGTTTGGGGTTTTAGGCTGTGTTTCTGTACAGTACTTTGAGATTTCAGCTGATGTAAGAAGGGCTATATAAATAAATTTGATTTGATATTAGTTCATTGTAGTATACTGTAAACGAACTGTATCCTTTCAGTTGAGTGTACTAGGCTTTGCCTGTCTACCATAAATTGATGCTGTTGCTATGCACCCTCTTGCTAGCTTGTTAGCGTAACAAATTACTAGCTAGACATTTTACTACTTCAAGTTTGTTATTAAATTCAATCTGGAGTGCCAGAGTGTACTCGTTGTCAGATTGTCCGTTATTACATTCAGAGCGCACAACAGACACTCTGGCGGAGGAGTAGGGTTGATCCGATCAGGAAGTGAAGCATCCAAGCTAATTGGCTTACTTCCACACACAAATGAGAGAACACCTCACTCCAACCATTTGAATCGCCCTTGTAGAACTGGTTAGGCTGTTTTCATGTTATCCAGAATGTTGGTGACGGTAACTGTGCTGCGGGCAACAATTTAATTACGCTTTTTTTTTTTTTTCTGATGTTTACTGACACCAGACATATTCAACTGGTGTTGAGCTTTCGTAAATTAATCAGTTATTCTGTGCTCTGGCAGAAGTACACTCAAATGAGAATGCTCTGAAATCGTAGTAGTTAGCTAGAGCAAATTTACGAAAGCACGACTATACCACTTAACTAAACTAAGAATGACGGAATAATCAAGTCAATAAACGTTGGGTAGTTAGATAGCATATAGTTAATACACTGGCAAGTTCGATGTATTAATAGCCAACTAAGTTAGATAGCTAGCTAACATACCGGTACTTACTGTTGTAATGATAGCGTAGCTTACAAATTGTCAGCCAAAATAACGTAGAATGTAACTTATTTGAAATGTCATTACTTTATTACATTGCTCAACATTTTCTTAACATTTGTCATAATTAGTTAAAGCAATGAATTTGTGTCCCCTCTCGTTGGACCCTCGGCTACATATTTTCCACCATTTTCTTCAAATCTGAAAATGTAAAGACACGCCTATTTAAAAAAAAAGATTTGCATTATGGGGCCTAAAAGCACCGAAATAGTGTCCACTGCTTGTATACTTCGTATTTTTAGTACGAAATCGGAGAACTTTTGAACATACTAACTATGTCCATGCTATGACCAATAAGCAATACTATACACTCAAGTTACGTCGCAAATAGTACGGTTAGTATGAGTATTCTAACACAGCTCTGGTAATCCTTACCTGGTTTTGGTCAAATATACACATCGGCCATGGTAGGCCGCTAGTCGATGAAGTAGCCCCATCCCTTGTCAATCAGAGAGCCTACCTCTTGGGCTCTGCTGAAAAAAAAGACTCAATTTCGGTATTATACATGCAGGTAGAGTCACCTTGGTGTTTGCAGTAAAAGTCGTGGTCAGACAATTGTCTATGGATTTCTCCATCATTATAAAATCTATTCATGCCTTTATCACAATTCTTGAAGATAAGGTTGGAATGAAGCATGTCTCTTTGTATGTTGCTGCAGTTGGAAACATATTTTTTGTCATTAACAACAAGTAATATATCAACATCTCTCTCCACTAGTTTGCAAAAACATGTTAATAGCTTAGTTATTTACAGGGGGGGGGGGACAAACATTCATGAAATGCAGGCCACATAGCACATAAGTGTTGGAAATATACAGTGGAACAGATTGATGACTGAACTGGGCGTTTCCAAAGCTAACCAAAGAAAATAGGATGTAGTGAGAAAATGAAAGCTATAACATTAGAACTGAAAGCTGGCATGTCAGATAAGCACTTTACTCCTAACAAACATATCTTTCCATTCTGCTGAAAGACAACCATTTAAAAGCTTTTACTGAGTTACAGTTCACACAAGGAAATCAGTCAATTTGAAATAAATCCATTAGGCCTTAATCTATGGACTGGGAATACAGATATGCATTTGTTGGTAGGGTAGTGGATCAGAAAAACAGTCCGTATCTGGTGTGACCACCATTTGCCTCATGCAGCGCGACACATCTCCTTCACATAGAGTTGATCAAGGTTGTTGTTTGTGGCCTGTGGAATGTTGTTCCACTCCTCTTCAATGGCTGTGAGAAGTTACTGGATATTGACAGGAGCTGGAACACGCTGTCGTGGATCCAAAGCATCCCAAAACAGGCTCAATGGGTGACCCCAAACAGGCTCAATGGGTGACCCCAAACATGCTCAATGGGTGACCCCAAACAGGCTCAATGGGTGACCCCAAACATGCTCAATGGGGACCCCAAACAGGCCTACCCCAAACATGGGGGACCCCAAACATCCTCAATGGGTGACCCCAAACATCCTCAATGGGTGACCCCAAACAGGATCAATGGGTGACCCCAAACATCCTCAATGAGTGACCCCAAACATCCTCAATGGGTGACCCCAAACATCCTCAATGGGTGACATGTTTGGTGAGTATGTGTAACCGGTGTGAAATGGCTAGTTAGTTAGTGGGGTGCGTGCTAACAGCGTTTCAATCGGTGACGTCACTCACTCTGAGACCTTAAAGTAGTTTTTCCCCTTGCTCAGCAAGGGCCGCGGCTTTTGTGGAGCGATGGGTAACGAGCCCATGTAGGGGCGAGGAGAGGGACGGAAGCAAAACTGTTACACAGTGCAATTCATGTATTGTTTAGTGTTGTGTTGTGTAGTGGCTTTACTGGCATGCATCCCAGTTATTTTAGGTTTTGCCCCACCAAGATTTACATGCTAAAATCGCCACTGGGTGTGACCACCATTTGCCTTATGCAGTGAGACACATCTCCTTTGCATAGAGTTGATCAAGGCTGTTGATTGTGGCCTGTGGAATGTTGTCCCACTCCTCTTCAATGGCTGTGCGAATTTCCTGGATATTGGCAGGAACTGGAACACGCTGTTGTACACGTCGATCCAGAGCATCCCAAACATGCTCAATGGGTGACATGTCTGATGAGTACGCAGGCCATGGAAGAACTGGGACAGTTTCTGCTTTCTCTGAATTGTGTACAGATCCTTGTGACATGGGGCCGTGCATTATCATGCTGAAACATGAGGTGATGGCGGCGGATGAATGGCATGACAATGGGTCTCAGGATCTCGTCACGGTATCTCTGTGCATTTTTTAATTTTTATTTAATTTTACCTTTATTTAACTAGGCAAGTCAGTTAAGAACAAATTCTTATTTTCAATGACGGCCTAGGAACAGTGGGTTAACTGCCTGTTCAGGGGCAGAACGACATATTTGTACCTTGTCAGCTTCTTTGTTCAGTGTAGTTAAGTTAATGTGAGTTTTGGGTCCGATAAAATGTGACTGCCACGGCATGCAGCAAGTTTCCTTGGGTGAAGTGTGTTATGGTCTTGAATCTGCTGTATCATCATCTTCATTGTACTCATGGTGGCCAAGGACATGACCTTTGACCCTCACGTATGTCCCGCGTTTTGACCTTTTGTACAGTCTGTGACTGAAAAGTGAAAAGTGAAAAGAACGTATTAGTTAGTATGTCCAAAAGTTCTCATTTATGAAGATATTCAATTTTTGGGACAAACGCTTCCTGCACGGGCAGACAGGACACTGCTGTAAACACAAATGTAGTTCTCTCTTTAGCACACATTCAGAGTCAATATTGATATTAGAGTCAATATTGATAGAGCCCAACCTGATTTGAGCCCCACCTGTTTAGCAAAAAAAGAAAAAGATATATATATTTGAAAAAGAAAACACTTTTTTGTTGCCTGTTTTGCATGTTATTTTGGCATTAATACGTGTCACATATCAGTTTGCAAACAATGTAATAAAGTGAATCATTGATTTAATAAAGCCGCATACAAACATGGTCTCTTTTTGTCACGATGGTCGTAAGGAACGGACCAAAATGCAGAATAGTATGTGTTCATGATGAAGTTTTTAATAAAAGAAAGCACTGAACACTGAATACAAACTATACAAAACAATAAACGAATGTGAAGCTATAATGAGAACTGTGCTGACACAAGCAACTAACATAGACAATCACCCACAAACAAACAGTGAAACCAAGGCTACCTAAGTATGATTCTCAATCAGAGACAACTAATGACACCTGCCTCTGATTGAGAACCATACTAGGCCGAAACATAGAAATCCCAAAATCATAGAAAAACAAACATACCCTGCCCACCCCAACTCACGCCCTGACCATACTAAATAATGACAAAACAAAGGAAATAAAGGTCAGAACGTGACACTTTTCTTGTTTTCATGAGTAAGGCAGCTCCAAAATGCAGGTGTTTCAGCCTAGCTCAGTGCTTTCTGTGGTGGTGGGGCAAACCAACAGAAAATATGGAGAGTAGGGGTTGGTAATGTTCTAGTTGTGCCGTGATTGGCTCAGTGGTCTGTCACTCATGGGGACACTACGTCACAGCAAAATCTACAGGTAGAGCTCGAGAATTCAAGCCCTTTGGCTAATACCATAGAGTTACATTAAAAGTGCCCATCCAAGAAGGCTCAAGGTCATCGGCCACAGATAAAATTACGTCAAATCACGTTATATCTACCGTAGCTTTGATTTGATTGGACCGATCATGTCAACATCATACTTTCAAAATCTTAGCTAGCAAGTTAGCAGTCATCATCATGAATCAAGTCGACAATCTACTGGCAAATCCTTTTCAAACCTTGTCATATGAAGAGAAATAATAGATTAAACGTATTGGTGCTCATCGGCCATTGGACATAAACACAACAAGTTGGAAATCGGAAATTCAATGAGTGGTTTGGAAGGAATCAGTGGCTAACTGCAAGTGTTACAAAGCAATCACTAGTCTGCTATTCAGTAGTGTGGGTGTGTGGTCCAACTTTGGGTTTAAGGGTCTCTTTTCCAAGCTTAAAAAGGATAAACATTCAACATCATGGGCCAGAAAAGTTTGAATACATTGGCCATGCTGTCAATCTATCATGACTTCTGCCGCATTCAAAACAACTGGAAACTTGGAACTGGGAAATCTCAGACTTCAGTGAGTTCAACACAACTGGGAACTGAAAAACGAGCTCCACTTGGAAAAATGTGTTTTGAACGGTCATCCAACTAGGAATTCCAAGTCGGGAACTCAAGCCTCTTTCTAGAGTTCCAGCCTGAAGATCACTGACGTCATGATTCAACCTTGTTTTTTTTTCAAAGTTCCCAGTTGTCTTGAAAGCACCATAAATCCAGAGAATGCCAGACATTGAATACAAAGTTTGATGACAAAATTTGCCCAAGAAGGACCGCCGGGCCACCTTCCTGTTCAAGTGAACACAGCACAACAAGGTGAGTCCAAAAATGTCTTGCATCCTCCTGCATAAATTACTGTGGTGTAAAGTACTTAAGTAAAAAATACTTTAAGTTACTACTTAAGTAGCTTTTTGGGGTATTTTTACTTTACTTTACTATTTATATTTTAGACAACTTTTACTTTTAATTCACTACATTTCTAAAGAAAATAATGTACTTTGTACTCCATTAATTTCCCCTAACACCCAAAGTACTCATTACATTTTGAATGCTTAACAGGACCAGTTCACGCAATTATCAAGAGAACATCCCTGGTCATCCCTACTGTCTCTGATCTGGTGGACTCACTAAACAGAGAACATGCCTGGTCATCCCTACTGCCTCTGATCTGGTGGACTCACTAAACACACATGGTTAGTTTGAAATGATGTCTGAGTGTTGTAGCGTGGCCCTGGCTATCTGTAAATAAATAAAAAAACATGACAATTATGCCGTCTGGTTTACTTAATATGAGCAATTTGAAATTATTTATACTTTTACTTTTGATACTTAAGTATATTTAAAACCAAATAGTTTTATTCAAGTTGTATTTTACTGGGTGACTTTTACTTGAGTAATTTTCTACTAAGGTATCTTTACTTTAATGGAAATTGGGTACTTTTTCCACCACTGATAAATTATGTATTATGCCAGGGAGATATGTATGCTGTAGCTAAGTAATACTAAGTGTATGATGTGTAGTAAGCTGTTAGTAGCCCGTGTGCCTCACTCTAATAATGTGGTCCCTTTCCCCCTACTAACTGAGCCTACTGTTCTGACTTGGTGGTGCACATGTAGCCCATAGCCAATTTTAGAGAAATGTAAACATCAAATATTGTAATAGCTTTCATTGTCTGCTTATATGCCCCATTTATTTATCCTGTGATTCTGAATTGATGTACAGGGAGAATACTGTAAGAACAGCCTGTGTTCTGAATTCTGTCGCTGTACATTTCAAAAAGTGCTGAACAAATAGTTATATTGACTACGTCTGTCCTAGCTCGCTTTTTCATGTCTTAATTGCAATTACGGATTGCCTCTTATCTGCTCGTCGTCCCCTTATACCATAGTTTGTATATTCAATTACCAGTGGAAATCACATTTGTTGAAGCAAGTCAGCCATTTCAGCATTGTTTTTTTTTTAAAGGCAGTAAATGAGGCTGAATGAAATGTTTCGCTGCCAGACAAGGCTCCGCTGATAGCCAGGTGTAGCAGTGGTAAGATATTGGGACAGCTTTATGTAGGCCCACAGTTTGTGGGCACCGTTTGTCACCGTTATAGTACAATTAATGTATTGTTTAGTATTGTGTTGTGAGTTTACATGCTAAATTCGCCACATGATTACTGTCAATCTGAGTTAATACAGTACATGCATTTTGTTCAGGTGTGTTACTTATCATTTCAATTCCATGAACAATAGCTTGCGTGCCGGAGACATCGGACACCCCATGGTTTCTGGGAAAAGAAACAGGCGCACTGTATTTAGAACTGTGTTGAGACGGATTCTGGCTCTGCTCTCTACATCCTGATGTAGGGAAATCCCACATCCCACTGACCTGAGCAAGAGAGAGGGAGAGAAAGAGAGAGAGAGAGAGAGAGAGAGAGAGAGAGAGAGATGTGTGTGGTTGTGTGGTTGGATGGTTTGCTGTGGAGAGGGTGTGGATTGTTTTCACATAGTAACAGACTTCCTGTCTCTCTTGGATTCATATTGTGGCCATAACCAGTTGTGAGCCACCTCCTACCAGTTATCTGAGCACTTGGCCTCCAAAGTGACGGTTTCCTCTAATTTGACCTGTTCCATTGACACTAACCTTCCTAAAATATATTCTTATTCATGAGAGGTCTTCCTTTATCTGTGTACCGGTGGCTATCTATTACGCTGCTGAGGCCAATAGTAATATCCCCCCAAAACGTGGTTTATTTTTTAGGCGTGATTAATATTAGGCATAGTAGTAATCCGGGTAGGCACTAGTCCTTGATCATAACTCTCAGGTCCATTTCATTACACATAAGTAATTGGACTTCTGTAAAGGGCAGTTTTTGTTAATAAGAGCCCTGACACTCGTGTCTAAACATTAACACACATGGTACGTTACGGTTTTAGAATATTAGAATAATTTTAGATTTTAGAATAATTCATGTCAGTGATTTAAAAAAAAAAAAAAAAAATGTTCCAATTGATAAACACCTTTAATGGGGTTAGGGTTTGTGTTCCCACACGGGCATATCTCCATGTTACAGACGGAAGACTGAGGGACCACCGATGGTAACTAGCATGCTCTGAACACCTGTGTGTCACTGAAAAATACAGTCGGCTGCAACAGTGATGAAGCTGGTTATATAAAAAAAAATGTACATTTTGCATAATTTTTTATGTGATATTAAAGTATAGGGCTTTATGTTTCTAGAACCGTATCGCAATTGAGAATAGATTCACGTTTTGATTGAGTATTTGGCTGTTTTGGCAGCCAGAGCCAGTACCTTTTAAAATAACATAAGGTTATTGAACTTTAACGGTAGGCTCTTTAAGAGTGCATCTTGGGCTAGGTAGGCACATACTATTCTACCAAGCATTTATTCAAGTCATACTGCATGCAAGGAAAGCAATGGATATGGTCAGATCTACTTAATTAATCAAGTTGGCTTTAGGCTACTGTTCGTTTACGTTAGCATACTACTCAAACGCTGTCTTTAAATGGTAGAACACGCCCTAAACCCGACGAGGCAGTCGTTTCATGAGCACTGTGCTGCAGGAATGGTGTATGTCGTAGGCAGAGCAGTGACAAGGTTGTGCGTCCCGTGTACAGTGCGTATTTTCACAGTCGCAATGGCAGACGCTTTGAGTAAAGTCCCCGACGCTGAAGTCGATCCAGAGGGAACATTTAAGTATATTTTAGTGAGGATAAAAGTAAAAGATGGAACTGAATACAAAGATATAGTGAGAGGCACAAAAAGTGCTGGGCAGTATCACAGTAAGTTTGCCTTGTTTCTTTGGTCAGACAGCATTGCTTTGAGGCGCCCATTGCCCACGTACATCAATCCTGCTCTCATTAGCGACAATGTCCAGCTGAAGGCCTGTGTACTACATTTCTACCAGTGGCAAAATGTAACCGACCTTGTTATAAATTGTTACTATGATATCTAATGCCATTTGCTAGTAAACCGAGGGCATGAAACTCAATAACATAGTAGCTTTTGAATGTGCCATTGCGCTATATAGGCTACTGTCCGCAACTGCTGGTAACCAAATACAGGATGTTGGAACATTGTCAACATGCATATATGCCTAAAGATAGCCACATAAGAGCTGATGATTACATATACAAACAGAGTCGGCCCTAGCCTTTTGCCCCCCACCTCTCTGACAAAACATTTTAGTGCCCCCATTTCCTGCAATTCTACACGTTTTGCCTTGACTAATGCCATGTACATTTGATATCTCATTGAAAGTGACTAACAAAATCAGTAGGGGCCCCCTGGAGGTCAGGGCCCCTGGGCATGTGCCCTTCATGCCTGGTCAGCAATTCGGCCATGATTACTACAAGTTTAGGTAGCTGGCTAGACTAACTTACCAATGAAGAAAATGTTAGCTGACATGGGCTAATTGAGTGACTCTCAGTGACTAACGTAAGAAAATATATGTCATTTTTTTTGGTCGGGCCTTAAATGACCGCTAATGCCCAGGGCCTGTCTTGGATACAAACATAGATGGGCCCTAGGCCTACATGAGGTGACTAATTGTACAAAAATCACTCTTGGTTGTAACTGTAACATTGTATGCCTTGGCCTTCATACATCACATCCTCTTCAGATTTCATGTTTATCACTTTGACTGGTTTTCAGATCATATATTTGAGAAGGTCACCCCACCAATAACGGCTTTGGGACTGGAGTGCAACTGTCTTGGAGGAGGGAAGATTGAGCACAACAGCAAAGACAAAAAACTGCGTGTTTTTGGAGAATCAACTGTAAGTGCATTTCAGCTCAATGTAAGGGCCTTCTCCCCAGAGGGGAACGGTCACCAAACAGAGGAGAGGAAAACATTTTCAAAACCTCCGGAAAATAACATATGCTGTGTGTGTTCCCCCCCCATCTATTTCAGGGCTATGGCAAAGCAGATCATTCAGTGTCTGTTGAGAAGCTGAAGAGTGTCTTCAAAGACTACGAGATCACCTGGTCTGATGATAAAGAATAGATCACCTGGTACGATGCTAAAGAATAGATCACCTGGTACGATGCTAAAGAATCTATCACCTGGTACGATGCTAAAGAATCTATCACCTGGTCCTGGTAAAGAATAGATCACCTGGTCCTGGTAAACAATAGAGGGAAACTCCCCCTCTGTATATGTCTGCTAATATCTGCCTTATGGCTCAACACTCCTGTTAACAAAACAACACACATGTCACTGCAATGATTTAAAATCATAAAAATTTTAAAAACTTTTTTTTTCAGTTGCACTTTAATTTTGTACAATTTAAAAAAAATGTTTGATGATGCATAGTAGCGTGTATCTGCAACCAGCGCAGAGTTGAAATGAAAGTAAAGTAGGCCTCATCAGTCATAATGGTGGAGGCTGCGAGCCAAGCGTAAAGTCCATACCGGACGTTTCTGTGTCATATGAGAGCACAAAAACATATCCTGTTGGCCTCAGGGAGAGTGTTAGTTTGGTGAACCCTAAATACAGGCGAAGGACTGTTACGCAGGTCCTGTCCAACAGCCAGTCTTGTTCCAGAGCAATATAGCATATTCAGAAAGTGTTCAGACCACATTACAGCCTTATTCTAAAATGTATTAAATTGTTTTTTTCCCCCCTCATCAATGTTGTAGAAACACCTCAAAGATGATCAATGGAAACATGGTTCACCTGAGCTCAATGTCGAGTCTCATAGCAAAGTGTCTGAATACTTATGTAAATAAAAATATTAAAAAAATTATACATTTGCAAATAGGAGTCTGAATACTTTCTGAATGCATTGTACTGTACATGTCACTGTGTGCTGTTCATGTCCTCTGAAATCACAGTCCCGGGCTTTCCAGTTTCCACTATGTATTCTGAATACTTTCTGAATGCATTGTACTGTACATGTCTCTGTGTGCTGTTCATGTCCTCTGAAATCACAGTCCCGGGCTTTCCAGTTTCCACTATGTATTCTGAATACTTTCTGAATGCATTGTACTGTACATGTCGCTGTGTGCTGTTCATGTCCTCTGAAATCACAGTCCCGGGCTTTCCAGTTTCCACTATGTATTCTGAATACTTTCTGAATGCATTGTACTGTACATGTCACTGTGTGCTGTTCATGTCCTCTGAAATCACAGTCCCGGGCTTTCCAGTTTCCACTATGTATTCTGAATACTTTCTGAATGCATTGTACTGTACATGTCGCTGTGTGCTGTTCATGTCCTCTGAAATCACAGTCCCGGGCTTTCCAGTTTCCACTATGTATTCTGAATACTTTCTGAATGCATTGTACTGTACATGTCTCTGTGTGCTGTTCATGTCCTCTGAAATCACAGTCCCGGGCTTTCCAGTTTCCACTATGTATTCTGAATACCGTCATCTAGGACAAGAGTTATGTAAGGACAGGCCTAAGGGGCTTCCGGCTTTGAATCTCACCACTATCTTCAACAGCGGGCCTTTAGCAGAGGGCAGTCTCACTCTTGTTAAGAACAGTGCCGGCCTAGCTTAGAATAATGTATATTCATTAAACTCAAATGTATTTATTCCATTCAACTATGAGCTACTATCAGTTGCAGTAAGTCAGGTGGTTTAGCACAACCCCTTTGAATTCTTCTGCCCTCCGGGACCAGAATTCCTTATCCCTAACTAGAGGTATGGATGGAAACACACGGAGAGGTCCCGTAAACAAACATTGACCTCCATTAGCAGACTTTAACAGAAACGGACTGCATTTTTCAGAGGTTACCAGTGCCCATAAAAATCCCCTTCCCTCCTGTTTCTGTCCAAAGTTACCTTCAGCTTCCTGTGAGCTGATAACAAACCAGCCCTTTCTATTATCTGCTAACAGGGAGGTCACAGGTCGGTTGTTACGGAGGAGGGTTCAGTCATGTTCGATTTCTCTTTTTGGAAGGGCAAGATTTTATAACACAATGGGGGTTTGTCATATGGCCATAAAAAGATGAGTCAAAAGCAATAGAAACAAAGGTTCCATGTTTTACAGTATTATTATTACAATAAAACCGTTTTTTCTCCATCTTATGGTTTAGTCATAGTTCTATGAATGACTGTTGGGGAAAGTGGGACAGCATTCATTAAATAATACATTTTATACAGTACAATCAGTGTGATGGTGTTATCAGGTGTATAAAATGTATTATTTAATGAAATCTGGTGGTTTAACACTCATAATGGATTGTCTTTTGTGTGTGCTTTGTCTGTGTTAATCAGTAGTTTGCACTACTTGATCACTTTTCTCCTACAGTGCATTCGGAAAGTATTCAGACCCCTTGACTTTTTCCACATTTTGTTATGTTACAGCCTTATTCTAAAGTGGATTATATTGTTTCCCCCCCTCATCAAGCTACACACAATACCCCATAATGACATCACAAACCCCATAATGACATCACAATACCCCATATTGACAAGGAAGCAAAAACAGGTTTTTAGACATTTTGGCATATTGATAAAAATGACAAAACCTGAAATATCACATTAACATAAGTATTTCAGACCCTTTACTCAGTACTTTGTTGAAGCACATTTGGCAGCGTCTACAGTCGTGGCCAAAAGTTTTGAGAATTACACAAATATTAATTTTCACAAAGTTTGCTGCTTCAGTGTCTTTAGACATTTTTGTCAGATGTTACTATGGAATACTGAAGTATAATTACAAGCATTTCGTAAGTGTCAAAGGCTTTTATTGACAATTACATGAAGTTGATGCAAAGAGTCAATATTTGCAGTGTTGACCCTTCTTTTTCAAGACCTCTGCAATCCGCCCTGGCATGCTGTCAATTCATTTCTGGGCCACATCCTGACTGATGGCAACCCGTTCTTGCATAATCAATGCTTGGAGTTTGTGGGTTTTTGTTTGTCCACCTGCCTCTTGAGAATTGGCCTTATGGCAAGGTGCTCCATCATGCTGGAAAAGGCATTGTTTGTCACCAAACTGTTCCTGAATGGTTGGGAGAAGTTGCTCTTGGAGGATGTGTTGGTACCATTCTTTATTCATGGCTGTGTTCTTAGGCAAAACTGTGAGTGAGCCCACTCCCTTGGCTGAGAAGCAACCCCACACATGAATGGTCTCAGGATGCTTTACTGTTGGCATGACACAGGACTGATGGTAGCGCTCACCTTGTCTTCTCTGGACAAGCTTTTTTCCAGATGTCCCAAACAATCGGAAAAGGGATTCATCAGAGAAAATGACTTTACCCCAGTCCTCAGCAGTCCAATCCCTGTACCTTTGCAGAATATCAGTCTGTCCCTGATGTTTTTCTTGGAGAGAAGTGGCTTCTTTGCTGCCCTTCTTGACACCAGGCCATCCTCCAAAAGTCTTCGCCTCACTGTGCGTGCAGATGCACTCACACCTGCCTGCTGCCATTCCTGAGCAAGCTCTGTACTGGTGGTGCCCCGATCCTGCAGCTGAATCAACTTTAGGAGATGATCCTGGCGCTTGCTGGACTTTCTTGGGGGCCCTGAAGCCTTCTTCACAACAATTGAACCGCTCTCCTTGAAGTTCTTGATGATCCGATAAATGGTTGATTTAGGTGCAATCTTACTGGCAGCAATATCCTTGCCTGTGAGGCCCTTTTTGTGCAAAGCAATGATGATGGCACGTGTTTCCTTGCAGGTAACCATGTTTGACAGAGGAAGAACAATGATTCCAAGCACCACCCTCCCTTTGAAGCTTCCAGTCTTGTATTCGAACTCAATGAAAAAGACAGACTGATCTCCAGCCTTGTCCTCGTCAATACTCACACCTGTGTTAACGAGAGAATCACTGACATGATGTCAGATGGTCCTTTTGTGGCAGTGCTGTTCATTTGCATGGCAAAGAGGGACTTTTCAATTAATTGCAATTCACCTGATCACTCTTCATAACATTCTGGAGTATATACAAATTGCCAAAATACAAATTGAGGCAGCAGACTTTGTGAAAATTAATATTTGTGTCATTTTCAACTTTTGGCCACGACTGTACAGCCTTGAGTCTTCTTTTGCGTATGGCGCTACCAGCTTGGCACACCTGTATTTAGGGAGTTTCTCCCATTCTTCTCTGCAAATCCTATTAGGCTCTGTCAGGTTGGATCAGGAGCGTCGCTGCACAGCTATTTTCAGGTCTCTCCAGAAATGTTTTACTGGGTTCAAGTCCGGGCTCTTGGCTGTGTGCTTAGGGTCGTTGTCCCGTTGGAAGGTGAACCTTCGCCCCAGTCTGAGGTCCTGAGTGCTCTGTAGCACATTTTCATCAAGGCTCTCTCTGTACTTTGCTCTGTTCATCTTTCCCTCAATCCTGCTTATTGTCCCAGTCCATGTCGCTGAAAAGTTTGGTTTCATTAAGCCAGAGAATCTTGTTTCTCATGGTCTGAGAGTCTTTCGGTGCCTTTTGGCAAACTCTAAGCAGGCTGTCATGCGCCTTTTACTGATAAGTAGGGCGGCCGATGGCCTAGTGGTAAGAGCATTGGACTAGTAACCGAAAGGTTGCAAGATTGAATCCCCGAGCTGACGAGGTAAAAATCTGTCGTTCTGCCCCTGAACAAGGCAGTTAACCCACTGTTCCTAGGTCATAATTGAAAATAAGAATTTGTTCTTAACTGACTTGCCTAATTAAATAAAGATAAAATAAACAAAATAAGTGGCTTCTGTCTAGCCACTACCATAAAGGCCTGATTGGTGGAGCGCTGCAGAGATGGTTTTCCTTCTGGAAGGTTCTCCCATCTCCACAGAGGAACCCTGGAGCTCTTTCAGAGTGACCATCGAGTTCTTGGTCACCTCCCTGACCAAGGCCCTTCAACCCTGATTGCTCAGTTTGGACGGTCGGCCAGCTCTAGAAAGAGTTGGTGGTTCCAAGCTTTTTCCATTTAAGAATGGAGGAGGCCACTATGTTCTTGGGGACCTTCAATGCTGTCAAAATGTTTTGGTATCCTTCCCCAGATCTGTGCCTCGACACAATCCTGTCTTGATGCTCTACGGACAATTCCTTCGACTTCATGGCTTAGTTTTTGCCCTCACAAGCTCTGTCAACTATGGGACCTTATATAGACAGGTGTGTGCCTTTCCAAATCGTATCCAATCAATTGAATTTACCACAGGTGGACTCCAATCAAGTTGTAGATACATCTCAAGGATGATCATTGTAAACAGGATGCACCTGAGCTCTATTTCAAGTCTCATAACAAAGGGTCTGAATACTTATGTAAATAAGGTATTTCTGTTTTCAATTTAGAATAAATTAGCAAAAAATTCAGAAAAACAGTTTTCCCTTTGTCAATATGGGGTATTGTATGTAGATTTAATCAATTTTAGAAAAAGGCTGTAATGTAACAAAAATGTGGAAAAAGTCAAGGGGTCTGAATACTTTCCCGAATGCACTGTACGTGTATTTTAAATCAGAAGGGAAATGCAACGGGATAGTATGGGTACAGATCACAATATTGTGAATAAATGGAGATGTATGTTCTGCTGTTTGTTGTCCATAGACCCTCCAGGACCCACATCGAGTCCCAAGAACAAGGTCCCTGCTGAGTCAGGGGCCACTTTTCCATTCTCTCTCTCTTCCTCGGACAAGAACACAACACATGTATCATGTCTTGTCACCAAAATGTCTCGTTTTTAGTCACACACAGCAATCCCCAAAGGTCTTGTAACAGGAAATAATAAAATAGAATAGAATAGAAAAGGATGGATAAATCATTTGAACACTCTTGTTCAAAAAGAATGGACACACACACACACACACACACACACACACACACACACACACACACACACACACACACACACACACACACACACACACACACACACACACACACATAACAATACATTAAGCACTGAAGACAAATGAAAGATTTTGAATGACCAACAGGCCTAGCTAACTACTGTGGAAGCCATAGGTTCACTGTAATACTTTTATTATATTAACAAGGCCCATAAGTGAGGGTGCAAGTTAATTGACTCCCATTTCCTAAACAAGAAGTTGTAGTTCCTTCCTGTAAAGGGACACATCAGATTTACTGGAACAAAGGAAACACCACAGGGAGGTGGTTTACCTTACTGCCAGATGTTATCATCAGAACGACTAGACCTACATGAAGTCTTTACACTTCATAAAACATCTAATCAAGTCATGAAAATCAGTGCATCCCACTCAGCCATCGACAGCTAAAACATGTCACTATGACTTGAAAATGCAAGACGCCAATCGAAGACACCGTGCTGAATAGGACCCTGGAAATATCTTTGAAAAGTTATATTGAATTTACCACAGGTGGATAATATTTTAGGATTTAATGATTGATGTCTGCCTGTGATATGTCCCCCCCCTTTTCTTTGCTAATTGAGGACATTACTTACCTACTTACTGGAAACACTGCCCATGTAAAAACAGAGACAATTATATCTTTAATGGAATTCCTTCTATTGTTCTCTCCCCCATCCCTAGAGTAATCATAGCCTCACTCTTCCACTCACTTTCGGGAAGACGAGATATAAAATATACTGGATTTGTCACTTCATTGAGGGCACAGAAATGTAATCTACATTCCGGAAATAGCTTTTATGTATTGCAATGCTTTGTAGTCAGTGCTTGACTTGGGACTGAAAAAAGGTGCCGGTACTCATTCTGGGTGCTGTTACTGTTTATATTTAGGTTCAGGAGTTCCACAATACTTCTGAGCTAATATTCTATAATAGGAACAGGAGCTCAGGCAGTAGAACATTTGAGGTTCCCGGCACTCTGCTTCGGTGAGCTCCTGCCCATGTCAAGCACTTTATGTAGTAATGTGAAAACCAGATGTGGGAACTCAGGCGTTTTCTTTTACGCCTGCTATGTTAGGTTAGTAGTAATACCAGTGCCGACCCATCATTCAGGGCAGGTGGGACAGAACCCTACCTGTTTTGAGCCCCACATGTTTAGCTAAAAAATATACAGTACCAGTCATTCAAGGGTTTTTCTTTATTTTTTACTATTTTTTACATTGTAGAATAATAGTGAAGACATCAAAACTATGAAATAACACATATGGAATCATGTAGTAACCAAAAAAGTGTTAAACAAATCCAAATATATTTTAGATTTGAGATTCTTCAAAGTAGCCACCCTTTGCCTTGATGACAGCTTTGCACACTCTTGGCATTCTCTCAACCAGCTTCATGAAGTAGTAACCTGGAATGTATTTCAATTAACAGGTGTGCCTTGTTAATTTGTGGAATTTCTTTCCTGCCTTAATGCGTTTCAGGAAATCAGTTGTGTTGTGACAAGGTAGGGGTGGTATACAGAAGATATTTGGTAAAAGACCAAGTCCATATTATGGCAAGAACAGCTCAAATAAGCAAAGAGAAACAACAGTTCATCATTACTTTAAGACATGAAGGTCAGTAAATACGGAACCATTTCAAGAACTTTTAAAGTTTCTTCAAGTGCAGTCGCAAAAACAATCAAGCGCTATGATGAAACTGGCTCTCATAAAGACCGCCACAGGAAAGGAAGACCCAGAGTTACCTCTGCTGCAGGGGTAAGTTACAGACACATCTCAACATCAACTGTTCAGAGGAGACTGCATGAATCAGGCCTTCATGGTCAAATTGCTGCAAAGAAGCCACTACTAAAGGACACTATTAAGAAGAAGAGACTTGTTTGGGCCAAAAAAAACACAAGCAATGGACATTAGACCTGTGGAAATCTGTCCTTTGGTCTGATGAGTCCAAATTGTCGATTTTTGGTTCCAACCATCGTATCTTTGTCAGACACAGAGTAGGTGAGCAGATGATCTCCGCATGTGTGGTTCCCACCGTAAAGCATGGAGGAGGAGGTGTGATGGTGCTTTGATGGTGACACTCTGTGATTTATTTAGAATTCAAGGCACACTTAACCAGCATGGCTCCCACAGCATTCTGCATCGATACGCCGTCACATCTGGTTTGTGCTTAGTGGGACTATCATTTGTTTTTCAACAGGACAATAACCCAATACACCTCCAGGCTGTGTAAGGGCTATTTGACCAAGAAGCAGAGTGATGGAGTGCTGCATCAGATGACCTGGCCTCCACAATCACCCGACCTCAATCCAATTGAGATGGCAGAGTGAAGGAAAAGCAGCCAACAAGTGCAGTTCACAGGAAGCTGCCTTCCTGAACCCTCCTGTCTCAGCCTCCAGTATTTAGGCTGCAGTAGTTTATGTGTCGGGGGGCTAGGGTCAGTTTGTTATATCTGGAGTACTTCTCCTGTCCTATTCGGTGTCCTGTGTGAATTTAAGTGAGCTCTCTCTAATGCTCTCTTTCTCTCTTTCTTTCTCTCTCTCGGAGGACCTGAGCCCTAGGACCATGCCTCAGGACTACCTGACATGATGACTCCTTGCTGTTCCCAGTCCACCTGGCCGTGCTGCTGCTCCAGTTTCAACTGTTCTGCCTTATTATTATTGGACCATGCTGGTCATTTATGAACATTTGAACATCTTGGCCATGTTCTGTTATAATCTCCACCCGGCACAGCCAGAAGAGGACTGGCCACCCCACATAGCCTGGTTCCTCTCTAGGTTTCTTCCTAGGTTTGGGCCTTTCTAGGGAGTTTTTCCTAGCCACAGTGCTTCTACACCTACATTGCTTGCTGTTTGGGGTTTTAGACTGGGTTTCTGTACAGCACTTTGAGATATCAGCTGATGTAAGAAGGGCTTTATAAATACATTTGATTGATATACAGAGATGAGTCCTCAATCTGTTTCTATGGTCTGTTGTTCACACGCATATCTGCCCTCTCATTGGCTAGAATGGTCCCACCTGTTCTCGCCATTTCCTGCCTGACTTCCGTCTTTGAGGACATGTTTTTTAATTGTTAGAGTGGTCAGAAGTCTATCTTGTCAATAAATACATTGGTTTAAATTGATTTAAAAATTATTGTCAATGTAGACAATGGTTTAAATCAGGTCTAGTTTAAAGATGCAAAAAAGTTTGTCCTCACCTTCACAGTGTGGTATCTCCTCACTCCACTCAGCAGCTGATGTGCAGGTCACTGTGATCGCCCCCTTGAGGAGATAACCCTCAGAGCAGCTAAAGTTACAGCTGCTTCCATAGGTGAAGTCTTCTCCACAGCTGATAGCGCCATCCTGTGGCTATATAAATACATTTGATTTGATTTTGATTTGATCTTTGGATAGAAACAGGAGGAATGGGGAATTTTATGGGCACTGGTAACCTCTAAAAAATGCTGTCAGTTTCTGTTGAAGTCTGCTAATGGGGGTCAATGTTTGTTTACGGGAACCCTTGAACTAGTAGGTGTGTCCAAACTTTTGAGTGGTACTGTATATACAGTGCCTTTGGAAAGTATTCAGACCCCTTTATTTTTTCCACATTTTGTTATGTTACAGCTGTATTCTAAGTGGATAAAATACTAAAATACTAAAATACCAAAATAATCAGCAATCTACACATTATACCTCATAATGACAAAGCGAACACTGCTTTTTAGACATTTTTCCAAATGTATAAAAAAAAATAAAAAAATACCTTATTTACATAAGTATTCAGACCCTGAATTGAGCTCAGGTTCATCATGTTTTCATTGATCATCCTTGAGATGTTTCTACAACTTGAGTGGAGTCCACCTGTGGTAAATTCAATTGATTGGACATGATTTGGAAAGGCACACACCTGTCTATATAAGGTTCCACAGTTGACAGTGGATGTCAGAGCAAAAACCAAGCCATGAGGTCGAAGGAATTGTACGTAGAGCACCGAGACAGGATTGTGTCGAGGCACAAATGTGGGGAAGGGTACCAAACAACTTCTGCAGCATTAAAGGTCCCCAAGAACACAGTGGCCTCCATCATTCTTAAATGGAAGTAGCTTGGAACCACCAAGACTCTTCCTAGAGCTGGCCACCTGGCCAATTTGAGTAATCGGGGGCGAAGGGTCTTGGTCAGGGAGGTGATCAAGAACCCAATGGTCACTCTGACAGAGCTTTAGAGTTCCTTTGTGGAGATGGGAGAACCTTCCAAAAGGACAACCATCTCTGCAGCACTCCACCAATCAGGCCTTTATGGTAGAGTGACCCGTTGAAAGCCACTCATCCGTAAAAGGCCCATGACAGCCTGCTTGGAATTTGCCAAAAGGCACCTAAAAACTCTCAGACCATGGAAAACATTAGAGTGCAGCAACGCTCCCCTCAAGCTGACAGAGCTTGAGAGGATCTGCAGAGAAGAATGGGAGAAACACCCCAAATACAGGTGTGCCAAGCTTGTAGCATCATACCCAAGAAGATTCGATGCTATAATCACTGCCAAAGGTGCTTCAACAAAGTACTGCGTAAATGCCTGAATACTTATGTAAATGTGATATTTCAGTATTTTTTATATATATTTTTTAAATCAGCAAAAAATAGATGTCTAAACTTTTGACTGGTATTGTATATATCTTTTTTTTGTTGTTTCCTGTTTTGCATGTTATTTTGGCATTAATATGTGTCACATATCAGTTTGCAAACAATGTAAAAAAAATATATATAACTGAGTTATTAAAAAGCTTTCTTGAGTAAGGCAGCTCCAAAATGCATGTGTTTCAGCCTAGTTAAGTGCTTTCTGTGGTGGTTGGGCAGCCAGCGTAAAATAAGGAGTGTAGGGGTTGACAATGTTCTCTAGTTACGCCATGATCGGCTCAGTGTTCTGTCACTCATGGGGACACTATGTCACCGCAAAATCTACAGGGGGAGCTAAAAAATTCAAGCCCCTTTGGTGCTGCCATAGAGTTAGTTACATCTAAAGTGCCCATGCAAGAAGGCTCAAGGTCATCGGCCACAGATAAAATGACGTCAAATCACGTTATATCTACAGGTAGCTTTGATTGGACTGATCATGTTAACATCATACTTTCAACATCTTAGCTAGCAAGCTAGTAATCATCATCATGAATCAAGTCAACATTCTACTGGCAAATCATTTTCAATTCTCGTCAGAGAAAACCAGACTTTGATGACAAAGTTTGATGACAGAATTTGCCCTCGAAGGACCGCCGCACTACCTTCCTGTTCAAGTGAGCACAGCACAACAAGGTGATTCCAAAAATGAATATGCTGCGGCATAAATGATATATTATGCCAGGGAGATATGTATATTGTAGCTAAGAAAGTAATACCAAGTGTATTTTGTGTAGTAAGCTGTTAATAGCCCATGTGCTTCACCCTAATAATTTGGTCCCTTTCCCCCTACTAATTTAGCCTACTGTTCTGACTTGGTGGTGCAAATGTTAGCCTATAGCCTGTTTTAGAGAAATGTCATCATCGAATATTGTAAGTGCTTTCATTGTCTGCTTATATGCCCCCTTTATTTATCCAACGGTTCTGACATGGTGTACAGGGAGAATACGTTAAGAACGGCCCATGTTCTGAATTCTGTCGCTGTACATTTCAAAAGTGCTAAACAAATAGTTATATTGACTACGTCCTTTCTAGCTCGTTCATTAATGTCTTAATCGAAATTACAGATGGCCTCTTATCCACTTGTCGTCCCCTTATTCCATAGTTTGTACATCTGAATTGTCAATAGAACCATATTTGTTTAAGCAAGTCAGCCATATCAGTTATGTTTTTTTAAAGGCAGTAAATGAGGCTGATTGAACTGTTTCGCTGCCAGACAAGGCTCAACTGATAGTCAGGTGTAGCAGTGGTAAGGTTTTGGGACTGTTGTTGGGACAGCTTTATGTAGGCCCTAAAAGTTTGTGGGCACCGTTTCTCACCGTTATTGTACAATAAATGTATTGTTTAGTGTTGTGTAGTGACATGCATCAAAACATTTTTTTGTTTCTTTACCCTACCAAGATGCTAAAATCGCCACTGAGTAATGCAATATGTAATGTATGTATTGCATTGTGACCCATTC
The DNA here is from genome assembly GCF_018296145.1 of Oncorhynchus tshawytscha. Taxonomy (NCBI): domain Eukaryota; kingdom Metazoa; phylum Chordata; class Actinopteri; order Salmoniformes; family Salmonidae; genus Oncorhynchus; species Oncorhynchus tshawytscha. Next base: position 83,883,351 of record NC_056433.1, read on the forward strand.
TGTCCAATCCTTGGGACATCCCTACTCTAATCCCCAACCCTTAACCTAACCGGTTCCTTACCTTAACCCTTTTAAAATGTCAACTTCAATGGGGTAGGGACATCCCAAGGTTCGGGATAGCACGAGCCTAGCACCAAGTACCTGCCCCTTTTAGCTCAAGAGCACCCCTAGAGGCAAAAGTTCTGTAAATAATGTTTTATTGTATGATTGGTTCTGATACGTATCAATTCAATTTCAATTCAAGGGGCTTTATTGGCATGGGAAACATGTGTTAACATTGCCAAAGCAAGTGAGGTAGATAATATACAAAAGTGAAATAAACAATAAAAATTAACAGTAAACATTACACATACAGAAGTTTCAAAACAATAAAGACATTACAAATGTCATATTATACATATATACATATATATATCTATATACAGTGTTGTAACAATGTACAAATGGTTATCACTCACTGGGCTTTGACCAATCAGAGGCCACACAAACAAAGAGATGCGCGCGCGAACCTTTGAGCGTCGGGTGCTTCCACCGGTGTGAAAATAGCCACAATAAGGATTAGCCACACTTGCTGAATTTTAGGTTCGCATTCAAAGTTAAAGTCCCCCATTGAAATGGATTAAAACGCATACAAAAGGCAATACTTTGTTAATTTGACACAAAACAGTACAAATCTGTTGAATAGATTACACAAATACTAGCGTTATGGCTCATATTCGTAACGCTCAAGGTACTAAACGATATCATAACCGCCATCGATAAAAGACAGTACTGTGCAGCCGTCTTCATCGACCTTGCCAAGGCTTTCGACTCTGTCAATCACCATATTCTTATCGGCAGACTCAGTAGCCTTGGTTTTTCGGATGACTGCCTTGCCTGGTTCACCAACTACTTTGCAGACAGAGTTCAGTGTGTCAAATCGGAGGGCATGCTGTCCGGTCCTCTGGCAGTCTCTATGGGGATGCCACAGGGTTCAATCCTCGGGCCGACTCTTTTCTCTGTATATATCAATGATGTTGCTCTTGCTGCGGGCGATTCCCTGATCCACCTCTACGCAGACGACACCATTCTATATACTTCCGGCCCGTCCTTGGACACTGTGCTATCTCACCTCCAAACGAGCTTCAATGCCATACAACACTCCTTCCGTGGCCTCCAACTGCTCTTAAACGCTAGTAAAACCAAATGCATGCTTTTCAACCGTTCGCTGCCTGCACCCGCACGCCTGACTAGCATCACCACCCTGGATGGTTCCGACCTTGAATATGTGGACATCTATAAGTACCTAGGTGTCTGGCTAGACTGTAAACTCTCCTTCCAGACTCATATCCAACATCTCCAATCGAAAATCAAATCTAGAGTCGGCTTTCTATTCCGCAACAAAGCCTCCTTCACTCACGCCGCCAAACTTACCCTAGTAAAACTGACTATCCTACCGATCCTCGACAAAATTGCTTCCAACACTCTACTCAGCAAACTGGATGCAGTTTATCACAGTGCCATCCGTTTTGTCACTAAAGCACCTTATACCACCCACCACTGCGACCTGTATGCTCTAGTCGGCTGGCCCTCGCTACATATTCGTCGCCAGACCCACTGGCTCCAGGTCATCTACAAGTTCATGCTAGGTAAAGCTCCGCCTTATCTCAGTTCACTGGTCACGATGGCAACACCCATCCGTAGCACACGCTCCAGCAGGTGTATTTCACTGATCATCCCTAAAGCCAACACCTCATTTGGCCGCCTTTCGTTCCAGTTCTCTGCTGCCTGTGACTGGAACGAATTGCAAAAATCGCTGAAGTTGGAGACTTTTATCTCCCTCACCAACTTCAAACATCTGCTATCTGAGCAGCTAACCGATCGCTGCAGCTGTGCATAGTCTATCGGTAAATAGCCCACCCATTTTTACCTACCTCATCCCCATACTGTTTTTATTTATTTACTTTTCTGCTCTTTTGCACACCAATATCTCTACCTGTACATGACCATCTGATCATTTATCACTCCAGTGTTAATCTGCAAAATTGTAATTATTCGCCTACCTCCTCATGCCTTTTGCACACAATGTATATAGACTCCCCTTTTTTTTCTACTGTGTTATTGACTATGTTAATTGTTTACTCCATGTGTAACTCTGTGTTGTCTGTTCACACTGCTATGCTTTATCTTGGCCAGGTCGCAGTTGCAAATGAGAACTTGTTCTCAACTAGCCTACCTGGTTAAATAAAGGTGAAATAAAAAAATAAAAATTCATATTAAGAATCTTTAACTCTGTGAAATCACCTCACTATGAAATCAAATTGAATTAGTCACATGCTTATCAGTAGGCTGATACTCCCTTTCATGGCCCCTAGATCCATAGATAAATCTGTTCATTTCAATAGAAATGTCAATACGCACAATAGGCTGAATAGTGAGGTAATTTTCCACAATTAAAGTTCCTTAATAGGAGCTACGACACTAATATTTCTGTAAACGCTTCAGAATTGTAATCTGTTTGTGTAACTGAGTATGATGATACCCCATTTCATGGACCCAAGATCCATAGGTAAGGGGCAGCAGGTAGCCTGGTGGTTAGAGCGTTGGACTTGTAACCGAAATGTTGCAAAATCGAATCCCTGAGCTGACAAGGTAAAAATCTATCCTTCTACCCCTGAACAAGGCAGTTAACCCACTGTTCTTAGGCCGTCACATTGAAAATAAGAATTTGTTCTTACCTGACTTGCCTAGTTAAATAAAGGTTAAAAAACAAACATTGCATATAAGTATGCCTACAATGGAATCCTACAATCTAGTTCAGCCACAGTGCGATATTTTTGTTTGTTGTGGTTGCAAAATTAACAAATTCTTGTCTTTTGTTGAACTTATATTTCCACATTCCGACCTTGTTTAGCATTATCTCGTCCAAATGTGTCATTATTCCACTATTTGTATCTGTTTGAATCACTTTCAATGATAGACTTTTACTTTGAAGGAAAACCGCAAACTCCTCTATAGTCGCTCATCCTTATTGTGGCTAGCTTCACACAGATACCTCTTTTTGACTAAAGTTTTCCATAAACTCTCGATACAGTTTGAATTTTTTTTTTTTTAAACCCAGTTAGCTAGCTAAGCAAGCCATGTCGTTTTTCTATGCATGTAATAACGCAAGTAGAATTTACATTTCGTGGGGATTTGTGAACTACTGAAAGAAAGTAAGCAAGGTAAAAACACAAGCTTATCAATGCTAGCTAGCTAACGCTACTTAGATGGCTAACGTCAACGGAATCAGAGCGAAGCTTGTTAACTAGCTACCTTGCTAACGAGCTGGCTGTAAGCGGTGCTGTTATCCAAACCTAACCTGCAGCCAGCTAGCTAACCTTGACAAGTTTAGTGCCTGTACAACCTCCTTAGCCGTCTAAACGCAACGATTTACGATAGAGTTGGTTGGCTCCGATGCCATAATAAAATGATTCAAAACGACTGACTTCAGCAACAAAATAATAGCCCACAATATACACACAATATTGTTCTTTGGATGCTAAAATGAGTAGTTTTGATAAGAACGTCATTTTACGACATTAGAGCTGTCTGCCCACACTAGTCGCCGCTCAACTCCATCGTAAATCGTTGCGTTTAACCGGCGTTTCTATTCCTATGATTTAACTAGTAGCTTGCTACATCTATGGTTTGTGGAGAAAAGTACGAGAATAATGTTCTTTGTTTTGTAGTGTACACCACCTAGGCTGTCATCACCACCATGTCGCAGACCACTCTGTTGGAAGAGGTGGTCCAGTGGAGTAAGGACACCTGTCGGCTGGAAGTCAAATCCGTCCTCCCCAAACTCATCATATCCTTTCGTGGGTCACTATAGTACAAAACATGGCATGGAGCATAACTTATTTACTTATAGTTGAAATGACTGTAAACATCAGTTCCGGGGTCTGCACAAATGCACTTCAAACCTATCCAGTTTATGTGGTATGCCTGTATGTGTAGCTACTACTGTTGAAGTCAAATGGCATTACCTTTGAACTCCTTAACTGTGTGTACTCCATGCATTATAAGACCGAAAGCTGGGAAGAACATATACGTAAGTCTCATTTTTTTTAACATCAAATCAAAGTTTTACGAGTCGTGAAAACACAGATTTGCTGCCATTATCGCAGGTCCAGCAAAATACGTGTGTTTCTAGCTACAACCGTGTAGCAATAACGTTTAAAAAATATCAGAACGAGCAACATCGGAGACTGGAATATAAATATACATGCGTACATACTTATAATGGTGTGTAAAGACAGTTTTTGACTCAAATTTTAGTTGGGGACATGAAGTTCAGGTCGCAGTTGTAAATGAGAACTTGTTCTCAACTGGCCTACCTGGTTAAGTAAAGGTGAAATCAAAATCAGAAGTTGTCACCTGTCAGTAAACCCCAGTCATAATTCAGTGTTCTCCATGAATAAGGCCTGGAGTGAAAGGACCAGTGGCACTCGTTCTCTCATTTCATTTTTGTGTCTTCTTTTAGATGTGCTGAAAATCATCACAGACATGTTCCTGCCTCACCTCAGCCTGTCAGAGCTGGAAGATGAGTGTTTCTCCAAGGTCTTACCTAAGGAAGGACATATTTCATTTCTTGTTTGGACACAGACACGCATGTTCACAAGCATCAGCTCAGTGTGTGTGTGTGTGTGTGTGTGTTTAACTGTTGTAATGTCTGCAGGTAGGGAAGATGTTCGACACACTGATGGAAGAGATCACTAACCAAGTAGGAGGGCTGTCCATTCAGAACACGGAAATACACTCTTTTCTCAGGAACATTCTACAGGTGTGTTCTTAATGCCTGGTAAATTCTCTGTCTCTGATACAACATGAGAGAGAATCACTCCCCTGTCTTTCTCTCTGTTGTGTTTTAAGGTATAAGTTGTTTTCCCCTCTTTAAATCTGAATGCTAATTGTACTGAGTGGACATCATTAGCTGGGGGGAGTTCTGTTTGCCAGGTGATGGTGCAGGTGTTGGAGGTGCTGTCTGGCTGTGTGCGTCATGTCTGCTCATTTGAGGAGGCTCCTGCCCTGGATAGTATCCGCTCCTTACCCTCCTGCATCCTTAAGGTCCTCAGGAACACCTTCCATCACTGCAAGGTATGACTGCAAGGAATTCACTGTTTTAATTATTCTTACTGTGCAAATGTCTATGTCTAGGAGTATTCTCTAAGAGTCCATCATGTTCATATGTAGTTTTGTACTGTATGGAGTCAGTGGCGTTATTACAATATGTTGTGGGAATGACTGTTTCCCCAGGAGAGTGGGGAAGTGTACTGTGGGCGTCTGTCCCTGGTGGGAGACCTGCTTCAGGGCCTGTTTAAAGAGGCTTACTCACTACAGAAAGGCCTGATGGAATTAATGGAAAGGATCTCCTTGGAGAACACAGCCTCGGAGGAGGACGTCTCCGACATCATCACTGGTGTGTGGTGTGTGTGTGTCTCTCGGAAGAGACTTATGCATCTGTCTGGTTGTTTGTGGGTAGTAATTCTCACTGTAGATAAAAGGGACCATTTTATACTATTCAGTGTTATGGTAAGACATTGTCATACATTAACAATAGTTTTTGCCTCGGTGATGACAATGAAAAGGTGTTTATTTTCCTCAGTGATTCATAGTCTCCTGGATATATGCTCGGTTATTTCAAACCTTGACATCGCACTACACGCCAACACATGGAAATTCATTGTTAAGTAAGTATAGAACGTGTACATTTTTAATCATCATAAACATTATCTGATCGATTGTAAATGAATTATTCACTAAGTATAGTCCGCCCCACAAACATTACATTTTGCTGATAATTTAAATCTATCTGGCTGTTTTTGTTGGCTGACTGATTGATTGATCTGATCAGGCAGTGTGTGAAGTATGGGTCGTTGGTGGAGGAGCGGCTTCGTCACGGTGACATCACATCCTGTCTGTGCGATGACCTGCTGGCATCGTTCCACAGCTGCCTGGAGCTGGCTGGGCAGATCAGTCAGGCGGGGCCACAGGTACACGGCCAATCACATCACAGTCTTGAGGAACACACCCTATGAGCGAAAGACGACGATACATCTTTTGGGTTGAAAAGCTGTTGAAAATAGATATTTTTGTCTGAAAAGACGTTGAAATGTATATTTTTGGTTGAGAAGATGTTGAAAATACATATTTTTTGGGTGAAAAGACGTTGAAAATAAGTCTTCAACTTTTGTTTTTTTTGTTGCTGCGGGCTCACTAAACATGACCTTGATGAGTGGAATGTGCTGATTTCCTTCTTTAATTATTTATTTATTTCACCTTTATTTAACCAGGTTGGCCATTTACAACTGCCACCTGGCCAAGATAAAGCAAAGCAGTGCGGCAAAAACAACACAGAGTTACACATGGAATAAACAAACGTACAGTCAATAACACAATAGAAAAATCTGTATACAGTGTGTGCAAATGAAAAGCCTGGAGTCCAAATGTATTATTCATTAGTATTACACAACAATGGAGAACATTTTTTTTGCTTGGAGTTTGTTACTGGTCAATTCAGGACAGAAATGCAACATTCTCACTGTGACCCTAGATGTCTGAGCATGAGGTGAAGGGTAGAACACAGTCACACAGTGAAACAATGCTCTCTGCTTGATCTGGTTGTTCCTGCTGTCCTGTTGAACCGCTGGTCTCTGTGTTTTCTACAGCAGGTGGCACACAGCCCAGAATACAAGCTTTTTCAGAAAACTACAAAGATGTGCAGATTTTTTGCCAACACATTAGTTCATTACATAAAGGAATTCAAGGCTTTTCTTTCTAAGTCTTGCGGCCGCTTCCACCAACTCTACCTTCAAATTGTCAGGTACAATACGGCTACACTTTCTGCAACTCACGCGTACTGTACACTCACACACACACCCCCCCTCTATGGTTAACGTTTGATATTTTATCCACAGCAAGTTTCCCCCCAGCCTGTGTTCCCCAGTGCTCCCCTCCCCTCTGTCTGAGGAGCTGAACGGAGCAGCTCTGGTGCCCATGGACGCTCTGCTCTCCCAGCTGCTCCCCCTCAGACCCTTTGCCGAGTCCGTCCTCAACCCCAGCCAGCGTGAGTCCACCTCTACCTTCACCCATGTGTAGAAAAATATGAAATACTGCAGTCTATGCTAACCCATGTGCTTTATTGACATTGTTTGGGGCCACAAGTTTTTTTTCCCATGATGCACTTTACTGCCATGAGCCTTAGGTCTTGAATTGTACAGTCTGTTTCCTTATTACATCCATGTCCACTGTCCCACGTCCATCTGGGGCCTCTGTCAATGTACTGTAGGGATGCTTTCCGCCTCGAGACATATGTAGCAAACACACACACACACACCCCTTCTGTTGGTGTCCTTTGAGGACATTGGTTTGCTGAGTGTGCTCTATTTTTTATTTTTTTTCGGGGGGGGGTCAGAGGTCAACTTGGAACACAATTCTCTCACATCTCATAAGGCCAAAGTACCACTTTGAATATCAGGGCTCTGCTTGTTATCCGTCATTAATCAGGCGACATAAACAGTAGAGAGAAGAAGTTCAGCTCTTTTTTACTGACTCTGATCTTATCGACTCGTTCAGTCAAAAGAACTAATCTTTCGACTCGTTTAGTTCCTTTTGAGACAGTAATGCCCAGTGCACACAGGACCACCTTACCTGCAAACGATGAACTAAAGACTCATGATTCTACAAGTTCACGTCAACAATGTTGATCGCTAGCAAAACAAATATGATAATTTCTTGATGCATTTGAAAACGAAGTCTAGTTGTGGCCGGACTAGATTGTGAACGACTGATATGGGTGATAAGAACAATATCGTTTGGACTGCAGCCCCCCCGCCCCCCTCCCCCGCCTAATGATTCTTGTTCGAGTTTGTTGAACAGAGGCTGTGTACGTTTTTGTTTCTACAAAGCTGTGTCCATCATAACATTCAATAATTCATTGTATTCATTCTTGCACCATGCGACCAATGATCATTTCTAAACATGTCTTTTTCGTCTATGCTGCCTGCAGCACGATCTGTTTTCCTGCACGGCTACATGACAGACAGTAGTTGGTCGGAGGACGTCTCTGGAGCCACTGAGCCAGAGGAGAGTGTAGTAATCCTGCTGTAGGACTTCACTGCGGTCAGCAGGTCAAAACTAATTACTAAAATGAACGAGTCACTCACAACAACAAAAAACAAAGCACGACTTGAGTCAGTAAAAAGAGTAGATTGCGATAATAATGCCTAAAAATGTCACTAATAATAATGCCTAAAATACCCCCTCGTGTCCATTTTTACCAGTAGGCCTACAGTCTCATGAGTCTTGTCAGGCCCACCTTGTGTTGAGTGTGAGCCTTTTTGTGGCCCCTGCCTGTCCTGTTTGTGTACCTGTATGTAGAGTTGAGTCCTGAGACAGAGTTACCTCATTGCCTCCTGCTGGTGAGTGTCATGGGTCAGTTCCCCTCCCATCCAGAGGAGGCACTGCAGCTGTGGTGTGACGGCAGCCACTTCCCTGAGGACACACCCAGGTAGGAGGGCTCTAGACTATGGCTGTCGACCAGACATTAGTCAAATAGTTTTTTTATTTAGTTTGACTAGTGCAAAAGAACCAATTAAATAGTCCCAAAAACTCCATAATACATAATACATTCATTTTCACCCAAACATTTTTTTGATGTGGCATTCTCTCTCCCCTCTCTCTTTCTCTCCTCCCTCTCTTCCCCCCCTGCCTGCCCTGTCTTCAGACTGCCTCTGTTCCGGGCCTTGTTCCAGAGCTTCAGGCGGTGCTGTATGGAACGCAGGGTTCCAGTCCTGTTGCCTGGGGTGATGATGAAGGGTCAAGCCCAGGGGAACGTGACCCTACATCATCACGTCTGTGTGATGCTCTGTGCCCGTGTGGCATCGCTGCCTCCAGAACACTTCCCCCTACTGGTGAGGCCCTGCCCACAAACTGTTGGGTGTAAATTGTTGTAGATTTATTTTTTTATTTTACCTTTATTTTACCTTTTATTTTACTAGGCAAGTCAGTTAAGAACAAATTCTTATTTTCAATGACGGCCTAGGAACAGTGGGTTAACTGCCTGTTCAAGGGCAGAACGACAGATTTTGTACCTTGTCAGCTCGGGGATTTGAACTTGCAACCTTTCGGTTACTAGTCCAATGCACCACTAGGCTACCCTGCCGCCCCCAAGATATTGTGTGTAAGAATTTTACACACACCGTGTACACACACATACTCTAAACAGCACTTTGGCACATGAGTTTTTCCTAGCTTGGAAAAACTGTAAATGATTGCATTATGATGAAATTGTGGATACAGTATGTTTATGATATCATACCAAATCTCCGTTTCTCTGTTTTATTTAGTGGAAACAACAAGGTTATTTCTGGTGAAATTATCACCCTGAAATGCGGGCTCAATCATTATCCTTCATCTGTTTTTTTCTACTGTGGATCAGTTCATACCAAACCTTCCTCTCTTTGTTTTGTTCTCTCTCTCTGTCTCTGTCCTTCATTTGTGCTAATCCATCCATCAGGAGCGTAGTCTGTTGGAGGCCGTGCTGCAGCCTGACACCCAGACGGCCCTGCTGGCTACTGACGTGTGGTGCTTCATGGCCCGGTGAGCATCTGGCCACAAAAACACCGGCCTTCCTTCCACCAACACTGACATTGCTTATAAACTGAAGCTTTTTCTTTTTTTTTCATGGATAAAATTAGCTCACTATGCTTATGTGGTTGTCTCACCTAACCACCTTTTTTTTAAAAATGGATGTACTAACTGGAAGTCTTCTCTGGAGGGAGACTGTCTGCTAAATGACTCACATGTAAAGTACACTTCACATAAATGTTGCGATACTGTAAATGTCCGTTGCATGTCCTGTGTGTTTGCTGCCGGCTGTGAGTGACTCTGTCCTCTCTCTGCAGGTATGGTACAGCTGAACTGTGCTTGCATCACGGTCTCCTCACAGCTCAGCTGGTGAGTAGAGAGGACAGGCGGACCACAGGGGTCACACCTTCTCCCTTGCGATCAGTGATCTCTCTCTGTCTGTCTCTTTCTCTCTGTGTGTATCCTAGTTTATCATCCCTATCCAAGGCCCAGTCCCAAATCCACCCCTAAGGCCTACGCACTTGTGGAGATCTGAGAGGATTTGATCGTTATAAGACATGTGGTGTATTTAGCCTATCACAAGGCAAGCTGGAGCTGCTACCAGATGGCTTAACACCTGTCAAATCCAGTCAGATCTCCACAAGTGTGTAGGGTGCAAGCCTTAGGGGTGGATTTGGCATCTCTCTGTGGGCAGGGTGGCTGTAGACTAGGGCCTCTCTGATACCCCGACAGAGGCGACAATTGGTGTTTCTGGATCCTGGGGGAAGGAGACACCTGTTAGTAACCGTGCCCCAGGTCATGAAATAAACTGAAGCTACCTACCTTCCCTTTTTCCACCCCCCCCAGGTGAAGTCGTGTGGTGGGGAGTGTTACCAGCTGTCCCACCTGTCTCTGCTGCTGAGACGTATGGTGTTCCTCATGACTCCTGAACACCAGGTCAGACAGCAGCACGGAGAAAATGTGTGTGTGTGTGTGTGTGTGTGTGTGTGGGGGGGGGGTGTGTCGCTCTCTGGTTTTATAAAGTGATATGAGCTTGTGGGTTTGTGTTTTTTTATTTACATTTTGACAGAGTGTGTTTTTCATGTGATATGTGTTATACATTTCTGTGTGTTTTCATTGTAGATGGAGTTGGTGGAGCGTTTCCCTCCCTCCCAGGATGACAACCTCCCTGTATGGTGTCACATCCTCCTTAGAGCCCTTTCCCATGATGCCCGGCTGCGGGTCAAGGCCGACATCATCACCTTAACTGACACCACTGTGACAAACTGGCAGAAGGCTGGGTGCAAACTGGGACAATTGGACAAAGTGGTGAGGAGGACAGTTCAGACTCCCTCGGGTTCAGAAGCTGCTTTAGACCAAGGGGCAAAGCCTATCTAAAACGCTTTTTAGTGCCCAGCTGAACACTAAGGTTAATGTTGTAATCTAGTCCACTGGAGTGATAGTGCTGAACCTACTTGTTTTATACAGCCTCATTGACAAAAATAAATAAATAATGAACATGCCTCGTGACACATTTCGGCCTTAGTTACCACGCTGAAGGTCTCATTTCATTACCAAGAGTATAGACGGGGCAAGGCTACACTATTATCTGCTACATGGTTGTCTCCTGTCCTATAGTAGGTGTTGAATAGAAAGATCATGACTGGATATAAGAGCTTAGAGAAGGTGAAGAGTTTGGTTTAAGAGCTTAGATAAAAAGTACCAATAAAATAAATCTTGTTTCGTGTGAGGAAAATCAGGGTAGAGAAGGTCATTTCTTGTCGTCCTATGTGGACCGTTCTGTTTATAATTTAGTATGAAAGCACTACAGTATGGCCTGTCAGTTCGGCCCATTTTCCCGCCCCCCAGAACAAAGCTCTGTTGTCCCTGCTGATGGTGGTTCGAGGTGTATCTCCAGAGGCAGAGTGTGGGTCGTCTGCACCGACGATCATCTCACAACTCTGGGTTGCCATGTGTCCCAGTCAGGTGAGGGAAGTGCTTCAAGACACACGCAAACACACTCACAAGTACATTTGGGTGTACAGTTTGCCTGTTCAGTTAACTCTATCCCTTTTGATTGGCAGGTGCAGAGCCACCCTAGCATCCAGTGCACTCTGAAACTACTCCTCTCCATGTCAGCCATCTTGGTGAAGAGTTTTGACCCACAGGTCATCTGTCAGGTACAGAACACAAACTCACTTCAGTGACTATGATGCTCAGTGATGTGTTAAACTATCAGGTCCAGTGCGCTATCCAGACAACGCACAGGAGGGAACTTGACCAGTAGAATACAAAAGGTGCAATTTTGACAATCACTCAATTAGCCCATGTCAGAAAAACATTTTCTTCATTGGTAAGTTAGTCTAGCCAGCTATCTAAGCTAGTAGTAATCATGGTTAAATTACCGACCGGGAGGGGCCCCATGGATTTTGTTAGTCACTCTCAGTCAGATATCATATTCAAAACTGAAAACTTTTCTCTCTGCCCCATGGCAAAATGTGTGGAATTGCAGGAGATTTACTTCAAAACAATGTTTTGTCTCCGCTGTCAAGAGGGGGGCTAAAATGTTTTGGTCACAAGGTGTGGGGGGCCCGCCAACAACATTTCACTTAGGGCCCCCAAAAGGCTAGGGCCGGCTCTGACTGCATGTGTAGGGATGGATGTGGGTAGGCAAACTCTCTCCATCTCTCTCTATATGTCTCTGTCTCTCTCTGCCTCCATGGTGGCCGGCCTCACTACTAAAGCCACGTTAATTTTGTTATGAGAACTTATAGGAGCCTATCTTTTTGTTAAGAATATAGCTTCATTTCAGTCAACTACTCATACTGGGTTCAGGCTCCGTTTTAACGTTAGAAGCTATCAGGCGAAAAGTAGCCAGAGTCCTTGAGCTACCTGGCTGAAATTCCAGCGACTATTTACCAGTTGTTGTGTATTATAAATTGATTGAGTGTGTTTTTAGGCCCTTGTGTGTGTGGGAGCCATGGTCTCTGAGAAGTGTCCTGATGACCTGCTGCTGGCTGCTCTGGAGTTCTTGGCCTCTCTAGGCAAGGTGTTCATCCCACATGATAGCCAGGTATTGTATGATAGCCAGGTACTACTGTATGATGGACAGAAAAATGTATTCTGAACAAAAAATATTAAGTGTTGGGCCCATGTTTCATGAGCTGAAATTAAAGATCCCCGAAATTTTCCAAATGCACAATAAGCTTCATCTCAAATTTTGTGCACACATTGTTTACGTCCCTGTTAGTGAGCGTTTCTCCTTTGCCAAGATAATCCCATTCATCTGACTGGTGTGGCATATCAAGAAGCTGATTAAACAGAATGATCATTGCACAGGTGCACCAAAAGGCTACTCTAAAATGTGCAGATTTGTCACACAACACAAGTTTTTAGGGAGCGTGCAATTGGCAATTTGAATGCACAGAGATACCGTGATGCGATCCTGAGACCCATTGTCATGCCGTTCATACGCCGCCATCACCTCATGTTTCAGCATGATAATGCACAGCTGAAAAGGTCTGTTCTGCTATGGCCTGCATACTCCAGACATGTCACCCAATGAGCATGTTTGGAAAGCTCTGGATCGACGTGTACGACAGCGTGTTCCAGTTGCCGCCAATATCCAGCAACTTTCACACAGCCATTGAAGAGAAGTGGGACAACATTCCACAGGCCACAATCAACAGCCTGATCAACTCTGTGCGAAGGAGATGTGTCGTGCTGCATGAGGCAAATCGTCACACCAGATACTGACTGGTTGTCTGATCCACGACCCTACTTGAATTATTTATTTTTTAAGGTATATGTGACCAACAGATGCGCGTGTGTGTGGTGTGTCGTCCACAGAGTCAGGTGTTTCCCAGGCTGAGTGATGTGTTTGGGGTCCTGCTAGCTGAGCGGTCCTGGCTAATAAACCAACATGCCCTGGAGGCCTTCGCCCACTTTGCAGAGGTGAGACTCTCGTAAACACTGTTTTTAAGTGATAGGAATATAATGTATCTTAAAAATTCTTATGAGTTTCCTTCTTCCTGAGGGCACTTGGCTGAGTTTTTATTTAAAACTGGAGGGATAGTGGCCACTTTAATGTACGTATGAACATCAATGTGCATGTACAGTGCTTTCAGAATGTATACACATCCCTAGAATTTTTTTCACATTTTGTTATATTCCAAAGTTAAATTAAATTAAAATGGATTCGTAATTTTTCTTCAACAATCTACACAAAATACTTTGTGAAAGAGAAATTATAACATTAAAAAAAATCACTAATGTATCTTCATTAGATAACTATTCAACCCCCTGAGTCAATACAGTTGAAGTCGGAAGTTTACATACACCTTAGCCAAATACATTTAAACTCAGTTTTTCACAATTCCTGACATTTAATCCAAGTAAAGATTCCCTGTTTTAGGTCACTGAGGCACTGAGTTTGAAGGTAGGCCTTGAAATACATCCACAGGTACACCTCCAATTGACTCAAATGATATCAATTAGCCTAACAGAAGCTTCTAAAGCCATGACATCATTTTCTGGAATTTTCCAAGCTGTTTAAAGGCACAGTCAATTTAGTGTTTGAACTTCTGACCCACTGGAATTAGGATACAGTGAAATAATCTGTCTGTAAACAATTGTTGGAAAAATTACTTGTCGTGCACAAGGTAGATGTCCTACCCGACTTGCCAAAACTATAGTTTGTTAACAAGAAATTTGTGGAGTGGTTGTAAAACGAGTTTTAATGACTCCAACCTAATTGTAAACTTCTGACTTCAGCTGTACATGTTAGAATCACCTTTGGCAGCGATCACAGCTGTGAGTCTTTTTTTGGGTAAGTCTCTAAGTGCTTTCCACACCTGGATTGTAAACAATATTTGCACATGTCTTTTTTAAATTCTTCAAGTTCTGTAGTGTTGGTTGTTGATCATTTCTAGACAGCCATTTTCAAGTCTTGCCCGAGATTTTCAAGACGATTTTAAGTCCAAATTGTAACTAGGCCACTCCGGTACATTCAATGTGGTTTTGGTAAGCAACTCCAGTGTATATTTGACCTTGTGTTTTAGGTTATTGTCCTGCTGAAAGGTGAATTAGTCTCCCAGTGTCTGGTGGAAAGCAGACTGAACCAGGTTTTCTAGGATTTTGCCTGTGCTTAGCTCTATTCTGTTTATTTTTATCCTAAAAAAAAAACTCCCTAGTCCTTGCTGATGACAAGCGTAGCCATAACATGATGCAGCCACCACAGTGCTTGAAAATATGAAGTGGTACTCAGTGATGTGTTGTGTTGAATTTGCCCCAAACATACAGCTTTTTATATTCTGGACAAAAAGTGAATTTCTTTAGCATATATTTTGCAGTATTACTTTAGTGCCTTGTTGCAAACAGGATGCATGTTTATTCTGTACAGGCTTCCTACTTTTCACTCTGTCATTTAGGTTAGTATTGTGGAGTATTTACCAAGTTGTTGATCATCCTCAGTTTTCTGCTATCACAGCCAAAAAAACTCTAACTGTTTTAAAGTAATCCTTGGCCTCAAGGTGAAATCCCTGAGCGGTTTCCTTCCTCCGGAAACTGAGTTGGCAAGGACGCCTGTGTCTTTGTGCTGACTGTGTGTATTGATATACCATCCAAAGTGTAATTAATAACTTCACCATGCACAAAGGGTACTCAGCATCTGCTTTTTCCTTTTTCACACACCTACCAATTGGTGCCCTTCTTTGCGAGGCATTGGAAAATTCTCTGGTCTTTTGTGGTTGAGACTGCGTGAAATCCACTGCTCGACAGATAATTGTATTTGTGGTGTACAAAGATTAGGTAGTCATTCAAAAATCATGTTAAGCACTATTATTGAACACAGAATGAGTCCATTCAACTTATTCTGTGACCTTGTTAAGCACATTTTTACTCCTGAACTTATTTAGGTTTGCCAAAGGGGTTGAATACTTATTGACTCAAGACATTTTTCTACAAACAAAAATTCCACTCTGAACTTCTGGAGAATTCTGTGTAGATAATTGACACAATCTCAATTTTAAATTCAGGCTATATCACAACAAAATGTGGACAAAGTAAAGGGGTGTAAACAAATAAAAAATAAATAAATATTTAACTGGGCAAGTCAGTTAAGAACAAATTCTTATTTACAATGACGGCCTACCTTGGCCAAACCTGGACGATGCTGGGCCAATTGATGTGATACATCTAAGTCGTTCTGGATAAGAGTGTCTGATTGAATATGTCCGTAAACACACCAGCCAGCTGGTCTGCGCATGCTCTGAGGGCGCGGCTGGGGATGCTGTCTGGGCCTGCAGCCTTGCGAGGGTTGACACGTTTAAATGTTTTCCTCACGTCGGCTGCAGTGAAGGAGAGTCCGCATGTTTTAGTTGCGGGCAGTGTCAGTGGCACTGTATTGTCCTCAAAGCGGACAAAAAAGTTATTTAGTCTGCCTGGGAGCAAGACATCCTGGTCCGTGACAGGGCTGGTTTTCTTTTTGTAATCCGTGATTGACTGTAGACCCTGCCACATACCTCTTGTGTCTGAGCCGTTGAATTGCGACTCTACTTTGGCCAGCTTCTATCTCAAGGCCATCATACTGTTAAACAGCCACCACTAACACTGAGTGGCTGCTGCCAACACTGACTCAACTCCAGCCACTTTAATAATGGGAATGGATGGGAATTGATGTAAAATATATCACTAGCCACTTTAAACAATGCTACCTAATATAATGTTTACATACCCTACATTATTCATCTCATATGCATACGTAGATACTGTACTCTATATCATCTACTGCATCTTTATGTAATACATGTATCACTAGCCACTTTAACTATGCCACTTTGTTTACGTACTCATCTCATATGAATATACTGCACTCAATACCATCTACTGTATCTTGCCTATGCCGCTCTGTACCATCACTCATTCATATATCCTTATGTACATATTCTTTATCCCCTTACACTTGTGTCTATAAGGTAGTCGTTTTGGAATTGTTAGCTAGATTACTTGTTGGTTATTACTGCATTGTCGGAACTAGAAGCACAAGCAGTTCGCTACACTCGCACTAACATCTGCTAACCATGTGTATGTGACAAATAAAATTTGATTTGATTTGCTAAATGACTAACGTGTGTCATGTTCATGTTTCAGGTCACCAATCATGAGGAGGTGATCTCCCAGAGCTTGTCTTCAGAAGACACCAAAAACAAAGTGGTGAATTTCCTCAGTAAGGTAATGAATGGTACACATCCAATACACAATCATTGGGACCTGGAGATAATAAAAGATGGGACTGGACATTGTCGTGGAATTATTATAATCAAAGGGGAGACTTTTTTTCCCCCTCCATTTCATTTCCCCAAAACAATTTAACTTTATTTAATTACTGCAGTATTGGAGTTGGTAAGTAACCACTAGGAGGTAGTCGCCAAAAACTAAACTAGCAGAACTGAGCCACAGCATTTTATAGTTAAGACACATCCTCCTGAATACATGACAAACAACAGATGTGTGGAATGGGTCAAACGGTTAGGATTATTATGAAATAAATGAGTAATTCATAGCAGACAGTATCTGCTATGAAGACTGTTCTCATTGTACGGAAACCAGGGTTTGGCCCCCAAGACGAGGTTCTCCTTATCAGCAATTCATAACAGATCTCGTCCCTGGTACCTTAGACACCAATTTTTTTTAGGTCAGTTGAGAACATGTTCTCATTTACAGCTGCGACCTGGCCAAGATAAAAAACAAATCAGTGTGACACAAACAACACAGAGTTACACATGGAATAAACAAACGTACAGTCAGTCAATCACACAATAGAAAGAAATATATATACAGTGTGTGCAAATGAGGTAGGATTAGGGAGGTATGGCAATAAATAGGCCGTAGTGGCGAAGTATTTACAATTTAGCAATTAGATGTACAGAAGATGAATGTGCAAGTAGAGATACTGGGGGTGCAAAGGAGCCAAAAAAAAACAAAACATGGGGATGAGGTAGTTGGATGGGCTATTTACAGATGGAGGCTCAGTCCCTCACATGCACCACTGATCATAGAATGGAATGTGGCTGTTGGGTTTTAACACCTAGCCATCACTTAATCAGTTGCCAGCCCAAGCTTCAGAGACTCTTCTCAGTTCACACGTGAGATCTAAGAGCCCTGTTCTATTGCATAAAACAACAGTATTAAAACATATTGTACTTTTCTACCATAACATGTGTTCTTCTAGACTATTAACGCACAGGAAACGGCGGAGACTCGGCTTGAGAGGTTAAGATTGGAGACGCCTGTTCTTGATAGACACAACATCATACTGGAGACCAATGAGGAAACTGCTGCTGAGGTTTCAGCTGCATCTGCCGATGATGACCAGTCCACTGCTGACACCGAGGTGAGTGATGAGGCTGATGCCTGTGACCATATTATGTGTGGGTTTTTTTTTGGGGGGGGGTGAAAGATTAACTCTACAACAGCTGTTGATGGCAAACTTGGCAGATTTATTCAGTGAGAAGATGGTAATTCAAAGACAAATAGTTTCTGTCTCTGAACCAATAGCTCAAAATACCTTATTCATTTCACTTCCTAGACGTAATTACTGATCGTACATTATTCACCAAGTCTGTCCCGTCAGTGACTCATTACCCCCCTCCCCCATCCAGCCCTGTCCCAAGCGAGCACGGCAGGAAACCAGCGTTGAGGAGTACAGCCGTTACCTCCAGACAGCTGAGAGTTCCCTGAGGGCCCTGCAGACGCTGGTAGAGGGGCGTGCCACCGACACCCCAGATTGGGTGACATCCAGACTACAGGAGCTGCAGACTCTGATAACCCATATCAGCACAGCCAACCCACCAAACCACTAGTGAACTGGACATTTTTGTATTTTTTGTATTTTTATAAAATAGGGTTTGTATGGGGGGAAAAGGGTCAGTCCTTATTAAACATGAATCCCTTGAATATGGAGTCTTTTCAGTAAATTGGGTGTGTCCAGGCTGGATTGACAAGAGGTTCATGATTGCCCTCTGCTGGTGAATGTGACATTACCGTTCTGTGGATCTGTACAGCACAAATTCACTAGTTCTCAATCAACAGACAATATTGCAAGTGAAGCTGCAGTACGGTATAATTTAATCTAGGTCCATTGTAGCCACTCATAAGACAAGGCAGGAAAGAGCAATTGAATCATGTGCCTGAACTGGGAAATCAAGATAGCTCAGTACTGGAATTCTTAGACATGGTCCATTAAAAAGCTTGGGATTGTTGCTTTCACTTTAAAGCAGACCACCTTACTGTTAGCATTTTTTTGTTGACAAATGTCACGCGGTGCAAGTGAAGCTGAGCACTGGGATGTAAACGCAGCATTTGGGGCTGTAACCCAAAAGGTTGCTAATATCTAAACACAGCTGGCAAGGTAAAGTCATCCTGCCCCTGAACAAGGCAGTTAAATTAACCATGCCCCGCTTCCATCCCCACACTATTAGGCTTGTCAGACAACTGAACCGTAAAATTAAAACCAGACGTAATCATAAAACCTTTTATTCCACCAGAAATAGTCAAATCTTTCATTCAAAGTCTATTTCCACCCCCCCCCCCAAAGAAATCTCACGTCTCTTCCTCAATTCCTTGCATGCTCTTCCCAGCCTCCTCAGAGGGACGTGAGGAGAGTATTGGAGATCTTCTGAAAATTCTCAGGAAGCAAGGAAGGACTTGAGGTTCCCCCTCTCAAAAAGTCATCCAAATTAAAGTGCCAGGTGAGAAATGTTTGGCACAAAACTAGAATTAAAACAGTCCACTAGTTTAGTGGATGACATTTTGGCAAACTATGATGAAGGATTCCCAAGGTCGGTCTGCTGCCCCAGTCTAGCTGGTAACAATCCCAAAGAGTCCCCTCACATCATTCTAGTACAAAAGTCAAGTTCCATAGATATAATTCCTTAGTAACAGGATGGATGGTCATCTTATTAACCATCTGAAAACTCTGATTAAAATCTCAATTGTAAAATGTATTCTTCAGTGTCTCACATTTATTTTTCATTAGCAATATTACTTCATAATAACGGTTTAGAACAGGATGTGCAGGTGTTCCAGTTCTCTGATTGGCTGGTTAAGGAGAGGTGCATCCTGGAAATTGAAGTGCTGCAGTAACCAGCAACATGTAGTCTCTACAATGTGTCTGAGTAATAGATCCAGCCAGGTAACTGTCAATCACCAGGTGTTCTCATCCTCTCCCCAGTTAAGGTCATCTCCTTCTTCCCAGCCTTCTGCTTCCGTCTGTAAAATAAAGGAATACAGAGATTAATTAACATGGCCACTCATGAAGCAGGAACTTTTCTTATGCTAATGAATTTCCTTTATAGTACATGGGATTGACATTACATTCTGAAAGGCTCAGGACTATTATGTTGGTTGCCTGAAGTTTATGATCACTTGCCTGAAAATGTAAATGAACCAGTTACTCAGAAATGCCATATATTGGCTGCCTTTCACCTACACATTAGGGGAGGAACCAGATAGTCAAAATACAAAGAATTCCAGTAGTGATCTATCAGTAAAAAAAAAAAACAGGCTCAACTGCCATAAACACAAAATTGTCTTTCACTTAAACCAGTTTTCCAACAGCAAACATTTTTTGTTGTAGCCCCAGACAAACTCACAGTGCTTGATGATTAGATGACCAGTTGAATCAGGTGTGTTTACAAGGGGCTTCAATAATGTGCATCGTTGGGGAAACAGACTTAAAAATCACTGGGGAGGCACCAGACAAAATCAGTACTGGAATTCTTAGCCGTTTGAAAAATCACATTTCAAGCCCTGAAGTGATCCAGTGGTACACAACTGACCCTGCACCTACCTAGTCACAGAGAATAGTAGTACTTTGTTTCTGTCACATGGACTCACCTCCGTCTGGTCAGCAGCTGCGAACTTGGCGGTGAGTGTTAGTGTGTCAACAGATGGCACAGTGTGTTCTGACGGTGCGGCTGTGAGTAGCTCAGTATCACTAACATTGCTCTTCACAGGCAGCAGCAGAGCTACAGCAGACGATAGTTTAATGTCCGGCTCCATGTCTGCAAAGAAGTCCAATTCCGGGTCTCTTTCCTGCTTCCTCTTCACCTCGATGGTGAACTCCTCTCCCAGAACCCTCGTGCCGCCATCCTTGCGTGCGGTGTGCAGCTTGGGCCTGGGCTCGTCGTTAGGTTGTGGTTCTTCTTCCTGCCCCCAGCCGTTGTCCCAGGAAGACGTTACCGTTGTCTTCCTCTCTAAGGACTTGAGGTTATAGCTCAGTTTGAGGGGTTTGGACCCCCCTCGCAGGGGCTCGGCCGTCAGGTTGAGGGGGGGTGGTGGTGCGGTTAGGACGACAGGGTCTGGTATGGGCGCAGTGGGGGAGAGGTCAAACGTGGGCTCTTTGTCTTTGTTGTCCCATGGTTCCTCCTCTTGATCCCGCGTTCTGTCTGAGGCCTGGATGTGTGTCTGGACTGGCTGCTCCTGTTCCCCCTCCTCTGGGTCACTCCAATCTGGCCAGTCCTCAGCCTGACTCCGGCCCTCTGGCCTTTCTGGCTGGTCGGGACTGTAGGAGGACTCCTCTTCCTCGTTTTTGCTGAAGCCGTTCAGGGGTAGAGATATCTCTCTACTACTACCTGGAATAAGGGCCAGATGACTGGTATAAGCTTCAACCACTGAATGTGAGTGAATTGGAAGAGGTAAGGTTCTCAGTATTACTTCCTTACCTGATTTGGGTGGCAGGGAGTATATCCTGGTGGTCTCTCTGGCCTGAAGGCTGTCTATGTTCCCCAGGACCAGACCCCCTCTCACTGCTACCGGTTTGGGGAACAGACTCAGGACCTTCGAGGGCTGGGCAATCTGGGGATGGGACCCTCCAACTATGTGAACTGGAGAGGCTAGAGAAGGTAAGGATGAATTGTTTTGTAGGGAACTATGACTAGCAGCACTGCAGTTATATGAAATCATCAAAAAAGATAAGCGTTATCTTATGCGTTTCTTACTTTCTGGGGTGACCTCTGTAGACTTAGTGAAGTTGGGCCTGGTGCGTTTGAACACCTTGGTCCTCTCCCCACCCACCACCACTTGGGCACCTAGCAACGGCACCAGCACAGCCAGGCTCTGCAGCGTCATGGCAACCAGAGAATCATTTGTGTCTCTCATCCCAAGCAACACCTGCAGTTTACAAGGGAGGGAGGAAGAGATCTTGAGTTGAAACAGTGTTTTCAAAACATACAAGGCAAACCCCAGCAAAGACAAAATATACTGAACATGCAAATGTTGGAACCACAGACATTACCGTATAATGTTTCTGAATAAAGTTATGAGAGGTGAACCACACATCTGGTAAGTAACTTTCCGGAGACCCCTAATAACTAGGTTCACATCAGTGGGGTAACAGTCGTGCAGCAAATGGACAACCTGGCTTCAAAACCAGTCAGTAACATCAGCAAATATGAAAAGGGTGTTTTGTTTGTCTGACCTGAGGTAGGATTTGGTTCTTTAGCTCATCTTGGGAGAAACACTCAGCGTAGACGTGAATGTGAGTCAGCAGCACCATCCGGACATGTTCCTCGTTGACCTTGAAGAGCTTCAGCAGCTGAGGAACCACATGTTTTCTGTAGAGAGAGACCGACAGGAGGCACTCCTCACTCCCACCACAATCTGTCAACACAAACAGATTGAAATTAGAAATCTGGTCAAATATATTCATTGTGTGTAATCCCTTGAATAAACTTAACTTGATTTTTTTTTAAAGTTTTAAAAACAGAACATGGTGCATTCAACATGTCAATACTACTCACAAATAGGTAGTATTGGAGTCAATCTCTCCTCTACTTTCAGCCAGGAGAGATTGACATTAATATTAGCTCTCTGTGTACATCCAAGGGCCGGCCGTGCTGCCCTGTTCTGAGCCTATTTAAATTAAGTTCCTCTTTGTGGCACCTGACCACACGACTGAACAGTAGTCCAGGTGTGACAAAACTAGAGCCTGTAGGACCTGCCTTGTTGACAGTGTTGTTAAGAAGGTAGAAACTAGGGCCTGTAGGACCTGCCTTGTTGATAGTGTTGTTAAGAAGGTAGAAACTAGGGCCTGTAGGACCTGCCTTGTTGATAGTGTTGTTAAGAAGGTAGAAACTAGGGCCTGCAGGACCTGCCTTGTTGACAGTGCTGTTAAGAAGGTAGAAACTAGGGCCTGTAGGACCTGCCTTGTTGATAGTGTTGTTAAGAAGGTAGAAACTAGGGCCTGTAGGACCTGCCTTGTTGACAGTGTTGTTAAGAAGGTAGAAACTAGGGCCTGTAGGACCTGCCTTGTTGACAGTGCTGTTAAGAAGGTAGAAACTAGGGCCTGCAGGACCTGCCTTGTTGATAGTGTTGTTAAGAAGGTAGAAACTAGGGCCTGTAGGACCTGCCTTGTTGATAGTGTTGTTAAGAAGGTAGAAACTAGGGCCTGTAGGACCTGCCTTGTTGATAGTGTTAAGAAGGTAGAAACTAGGGCCTGCAGGACCTGCCTT
The DNA here is from genome assembly GCF_018296145.1 of Oncorhynchus tshawytscha. Classification (NCBI taxonomy): domain Eukaryota; kingdom Metazoa; phylum Chordata; class Actinopteri; order Salmoniformes; family Salmonidae; genus Oncorhynchus; species Oncorhynchus tshawytscha. Next base: position 83,906,450 of record NC_056433.1, read on the forward strand.
GTTGATAGTGTTGTTAAGAAGGTAGAAACTAGGGCCTGTAGGACCTGCCTTGTTGATAGTGTTGTTAAGAAGGTAGAAACTAGGGCCTGTAGGACCTGCCTTGTTGATAGTGTTGTTAAGAAGGTAGAAACTAGGGCCTGTAGGACCTGCCTTGTTGATAGTGTTGTTAAGAAGGTAGAAACTAGGGCCTGTAGGACCTGCCTTGTTGATAGTGTTGTTAAGAAGGTAGAAACTAGGGCCTGTAGGACCTGCCTTGTTGATAGTGTTGTTAAGAAGGTAGAAACTAGGGCCTGTAGGACCTGCCTTGTTGATAGTGTTGTTAAGAAGGTAGAAACTAGGGCCTGTAGGACCTGCCTTGTTGACAGTGTTGTTAAGAAGGTAGAAACTAGGGCCTGTAGGACCTGCCTTGTTGATAGTGTTGTTAAGAAGGTAGAGCGTCGCTTTATTATGGACAGACTTCTCCCCATCTGAGCTACTGTTGTATCAATGTTTTGACCATGACAGTTTACAATCTAGGGTTACTCTTAGCAGTTTAGTCACCTCAACTTGTTCAATTTCCACATTACATGATTTAGTTGGTTTGGGAATGATTTGTCCCAAACACAATGCTTTAATAGTTTAAATATTTAGAACCATTTTATTTATTATTATTCTGAAACTGACTTCAGCTCTTTGCTAAGTGTTGCAGTGATGTGGTAGTTGAATATACTGAGTCATCTGCATACATAGACACACTGGCTTTACTCAGTGCCAGTGGAAGGTCATTAGTAATGCCTGCCCGCTGCCCTGGGGGGGGGAATGCCTGACAGCTGCCCTGGGGGGAAATGCCTGACAGCTGCCCTGGGGGGGGGGGAAATGCCTGACAGCTGCCCTGGGGGGAAATGCCTGACAGCTGCCCTGGGGGGAAATGCCTGACAGCTGCCCTGGGGGGAATGCCTGACAGCTGCCCTGGGGGAAATGCCTGACAGCTGCCCTGGGGGGAATGCCTGACAGCTGCCCTGGGGGGAATGCCTGACAGCTGCCCTGGGGGGGGGAAGAAATGCCTGACAGCTGCCCTGGGGGGCCTGACAGCTGCCCTGGGGGAATGCCTGACAGCTGCCCTGGGGGAAGAAATGCCTGACAGCTGCCCTGGGGGGAAATGCCTGACAGCTGCCCTGGGGGAATGCCTGACAGCTGCCCTGGGGGGGGGGATGCCTGACCCCGCTGCCCTGGGGGGATGCTAGACAGCTGCCCTGGGGGGAAATGCCTGACAGCTGCCCTGGGGGGAATGCCTGACAGCTGCCCTGGGGGAATGCCTGACAGCTGCCCTGGGGGAAATGCCTGACAGCTGCCCTGGGGGGAAATGCCTGACAGCTGCCCTGGGGGAAATGCCTGACAGCTGCCCTGGGGGAAATGCCTGACAGCTGCCCTGGGGGGATGCCTGACAGCTGCCCTGGGGGGAATGCCTGACAGCTGCCCTGGGGGAAATGCCTGACAGCTGCCCTGGGGGGAAATGCCTGACAGCTACCCTGGGGGGGGAAATGCCTGACAGCTGCCCTGGGGGGAATGCCTGACAGCTGCCCTGGGGGAATGCCTGACCGCTGCCCTGGGGGGGAATGCCTGACCGCTGCCCTGGGGGATGCCTGACAGCTGCCCTGGGGGGAATGCCTGACCGCTGCCCTGGGGGGGGGAAAGAGTGCCTGACTACCTGGATTATGTTGGAGATGCTTCCATTAAAGAACATGGAACCCTCTGTTCTTTTAGACCGGTAACTGTCGATCCACAATATAGCAGGGGACGTGAAGCCATAACACTGGGATTGGCAATTATTTTATCAGTTGGAGTCTCAATTTACTGTTGAGAGTTAGAATAATAGAATTACACAAGGTGCAATTTGGAAATGTGGAGCAGCAGTCACTCAATTAGCTCATGTCAGCTAAATTGTTTAAGATCCATCTAAACTTGTAATAAACATGGTCAAATTACCGACCAGAGTGGGGACCATTGATCATTAGTTTTATTAAAAACTACAAACATTTGCCTCCTTCCTATGGCAACATGTGTAGAATAGCAGGAAATTATACTCAACAAAATGTACATTTTCCATACACACAAAAAAAGCTTATTTCTCTCAGATTTCTCTACGCCCCCATGGCAAAATGTGTAGAATTGCAACAAACTTGCTTTAAAAACGTACCACTTTCTCTACGCCCCCATGGCAAAATGTGTAGAATTGCAACAAACTTGCTTTAAAAACGTACCACTTTCTCTACGCCCCCATGGCAAAATGTGTAGAATTGCAACAAACTTGCTTTAAAAACGTACCACTTTCTCTACGCCCCCATGGCAAAATGTGTAGAATTGCAACAAACTTGCTTTAAAAACGTACCACTTTCTCTACGCCCCCATGGCAAAATGTGTAGAATTGCAACAAACTTGCTTTAAAAACGTACCACTTTCTCTACGCCCCCATGGCAAAATGTGTAGAATTGCAACAAACTTGCTTTAAAAACGTACCACTTTCTCTACGCCCCCATGGCAAAATGTGTAGAATTGCAACAAACTTGCTTTAAAAACGTACCACTTTCTCTACGCCCCCATGGCAAAATGTGTAGAATTGCAACAAACTTGCTTTAAAAACGTACGTTTCTCTACCCCCCACTTTTGCAACAAACTTGCTTTAAAAACGCCACTTTCTCTACGCCCCCATGGCAAAATGTGTAGAATTGCAACAAACTTGCTTTAAAAACGTACCACTTTCTCTACGCCCCCATGGCAAAATGTGTAGAATTGCAACAAACTTGCTTTAAAAAACGTACCACTTTCTCTACGCCCCCATGGCAAAATGTGTAGAATGATAAATTCTGTTTCTTTGTGGCCCCCCCACCCAGATCCCTGCTGTAACACATTTTTCAGCATCAGATGATGATTGATAATGTCAAGTTGCACTGAAGTCTAACAAAACAGCTCCTACCATATTTGTAATTATATATTTCTCTCAGCCAATCATCAGTCATTTGTGTAAGCTGTGTACATGTTGAATGCCCTTCCCTATAAGCGTGCTGAAAATCTGTTTACTGTGAAATAGCATCTGGTCAACAACAAAAAATTCCCCTAACGTTTACTAAGGGTTGGTAACAGGCTGATTGGTCGGCTGTTGGAGCCAGTAAAAGGTGCTTTGCTACTTTTAGGTAGTGGAAGGACTTTTGCTTCCCTCCAGGCCTGCGGACACACTTTCTAGTAAGCTTAGATTGACGAGATCGCAAATAGGAGTGGCAATATCATCCTCAGTAACTTTCCATCCAAGTTGTCAGACCCAGGTGGCTTGTCATTGATCCAGAGTGCTCCACATGGGTGATAAATAGCCAATAAGAAAAAAAGACAAACCCTTGTTTGGCTTTAAGAGGTGAGGCAGAAAGCTCTTCACAGCGGTGGGTTCAGCAAACACCATCCCATTGAGGAGTTTAGGAACAAGACGCGTTGCGATCAGTTCCTCTGGCAGGCTCTGCACCCGGTCCAATAGAAACCTGCCGTACAGACAGAAGATACTTTCTGTGGGCTCAGACAGTAACAAGTTCATTGGCAGACATTTTGTATGAGGAAATGAATAATACAAAGATATATGTATTGTCACATACACCGGGTAGGTGCAATGAAACGTTTTACAGGGTCTGCCCATAGTAGGAACGATGACAAAGGCAGAGCTGTCACCGACGAATCACTAAACAGTCTAATTAAATACGCACACAGTCACTCACTCACTTAAAGAATTCATTCTTCTCTTCCTCTGCCTTCAGGGTCAGGCTCTTCAGAAAATTCATGACCTCCAGAAAGTCATTTCTGAAGAAGTCGTGAGTGAGTAGGGAGCTGAGAGAGGGCCGAGACAAGGGGTCAGAGGTCAACAGGCCTGCTTGGAGAGTCCTCTTCAGACTGCCTGATAACTCTTCAGAGACTGCAGAAAGAGATGATACAGAGAATTCCCTCAAATTAAAAGCTGACAGTCTGCACTTTTAAATCAATCAACATGTACTTATAAAGCCATTTATTTATTTTTTTACATCAGCCGATGTCAAACCTTATACAGAATCCCAGCCTATAACCCAAAACAGCAAATGCAGATGTAGAAGCACAGTGGCTCGGTAAAACTCCCTAGAAAAAATGTTTATCTAACTTGCTAATAGCTTGTCAATAACGTAAACTGAAGCGTTCAGTGTTACCTGTTCTTTGTAAAAACACTACACGTTGTTCTGCTGCTGTGTGTTTCGTGTGTCTGCAGACTATTTGCCCATTGCACACGATAACACATTATGTAGTTTAGTCACACAACCAACATATTTTGTTAATTTAAAATCCATCAGACGTGGCCTTGGTTGTAAAAGAGTTCCAACAGGAGAAACACTACACACACACACACACACACACGACTCCTGTGTCAATTGTTGGGCTCATTGCAATTACTATCACCGTCTTAAGACTCATTTGTATTTACGCAAAATTGTGCATGGGGGTCATTGCATATACTCAAATGCAACACAGAAGATGTGAATAATTATAATGTAATAATAATAATAACACATTTGCTATTCCCTTGTTTACAGAGTGGGCATGCAGCAGGCAAACTCAGTGATACTACTGGTCCATCCTCATCTACAGCTGTGACACAGACACTCCAGCAAGCATTTAAAAGGCAGGCTGCTTATAGACCCACATCAAATCATACTCAAGACCTCACTGCAGCCCTATCATATAACATTGCAAAGGACATGACGCCATTTCAAATTGTTGAGAGGCCTGGCATCAAACTTTATTTTCCAAGACTGAAATCCAAAACCTGTACAACCAGGTTAAAGCTGATGTTGGAAAAAGTTTGGCTCAAAAGGCACATGGTTTGGCTGCAACTACTGACCTCTGGACCAATGAAAGCAGGGGGTGGTTCAACCCTACAATCAGCTTCACTGTCCATTACCTCACTCCCAGACTGGCAACTGGACTCAAACTGCCTGGAAACACAGTTCTTCCCAGAAGATCACTAAGCTCACAACATTCCGACCACCCCAGAAGACCGAGTGAAAGAAGAGATCTACCAGTCTCTGCCTCCCATTCCAGCAGAAGAGGATCCACTGGTGTGGTGGAGGGGCCATGCATCAGAGCTGCCTCACCTTGCCAGGAAGCTTTTGTGCATCCCAGCAACCAGCGTGCCATCAGAGAGGGAGAGTGTTCAGTGCCAGCGGGCACATCGTCTCCCCTCGCAGATCATTACTTAAACCGGACAGTAAATATGCAGACATTTTTTACATTTCAATCCCAAGTGAACAAAGATGCATACATACAGGATGTTAGGCCAGCAGCACCTGACTTCCTCATGAAGGAGAGAACATGCATACAATCAGTGCTGTTGATTTGATTATATATTTTGTGTTATTTTAAATGTCAAGACCTGCACATTGGATGTGTTTACATTTGGTTGTATTGTTCTTACATCCAAATTGGATGTGTTTACATATGGTTCTATTGTTCTTACATCCACATTGCTTTGCTTTTATGTGCACATTTGATTTGCTTACTTAAAGTTGTGTTCATTAAAACCTGCACTAAATAAACTTTTACCTTTCATGGCCACATGGTGCCACCTTTAATGTTTTTACACAAAAAGTGCACAGTGCTGCTGATTTTGTTAGTTGGTTTTCAATATAAAACTGTGTCAGTACTTTTCAAACAATTCCAGCACTTTAACAATCCCGCGATACCAAAATAATCCGTAGTATCTATAATCGTGATATGAAATTTTCATACCGTTTCATCTCTAAGAGTACAAGCCATTAAGGCCAGATTGAACATCTTGAAGAACAAATTTTCGTAGATGACCAGCAGGGTCAAATAATAATTAGTGGTAGGAGTGTGCAACAGGTCAGCACCTCAGGAGTAAATGTCAGTTCTGTCAACCACACGATTGGTCGGAATTTTGAAACTTATTTTTCCATATGTAGTGTTCAAATCAAATATCTGGATTGAGCTTGTCTGATGCTCTAAGCTTACGGTTTGATGAAATAAGACAAATGCCTCAAGAGGATGCCAGAAATATATATATATATATATATTTTTTTTAAATAAACAACCTGAACCAACTATTCTCCTCTCGCTCCTGCTGGCTTTTGCAGATTCTACCATTACTCTCCTGAAGTTGCCGGTAATTGGCTACGAGGAGTCGGCAACCTCTCATTTTGAATACCAATTTATCTTACCATTTCTACCGATCTGCGTGCCAGTTATGACGGTCATATGCACATTTGTGAAAGTTTCATTTATAATGTTTTTATGTCGCAAAATCATTGTCATGGGGTTAATCAAAATTCTTAATATTTAATTGATTTTTAACCCCTTTTGGATACCACGAAATTGGGGAGCAATTGGCAGTTACAGTCTTGTCTCATCGCTGCAACTCCCGTACGGACTCGGGAGAGGCGAAGGTCGAGAGCCATACGTCCTCCGAAATACAACCCAACCAAGTCGCACTGCTTCTTGACACAAGGAGGCCAGTTGCACCAATGTGTCGGACGAAACACCATACACCTGGTGACCGAGTCAGCGTGCACTGCACCCGGCCCGCCACAGGAGTCGCTATTGGACAAGGACATCCCTGCCGACCAAACCCTCCCCTAACGACGCTGGGCCAATCATGCACCACCCCGTGTCTCCCGGTCACGGCCAGCTGCAACAGAGCCTGGACTCAAACCCAGAATCTCTAGTGACACAGCTAGCACTGTGATGCAGTGGGAGGTCCTGGTTAATCCAAAAACTAACTTATATTGTCCTTGCCAACTATCTAAAAATAGCCTACACAAAGCTAACAAATAAAAAAAGGTTGAGGCCTGCAGGTAGAAAATATCCTGATAAAAATAAATATCCTATAAATCACATCGGCTACACATGGCCTGTCCGCAACGAACTTGAAACACGATCAACTATTTTAAACGTGGGTCTGGCCTGAAGCTTGCTGTAGCAAATTTGCAACATTGCATAAAATATAAAATATTCTAGGCCCTCAGTTTCCTGCTCCAGTGAGCTCAGGACAGACAGAGCTGTAGGCTATTTGTGCAAGGGACAAGAAGCAGTGTTCAACTTGGGCAGGAGCTCACCGGAGCTGAGTACCAGCACCTCAAATGTTCTACTGCTTGAGCTTCTGTTCCACTTATCAAATATTAGCTCAAAAGTATTGTGGAGATCCTGCACCTAAAAATAAAACAGTACCAGAACCCAAAATGAGTACAAGTCAAGCACTGATAAGAAGTAATCAGGTAGGCCTATTTTATGATGTTTCCATTGAATCAGAGCATGACCCTTTCACACTGTGTGGTTATCTAAAAAGGAGACAGCTGGAAAGATGTTTCAGATACATTGAGGAACTATTGTCATTCTCAATGGATGTAAAAAACAGACTTTGTTTACTTGCCGTTTGAGGTGAAGAAAACATTACTTAGAGAAGCTCCACAGGTCATTAGTGGTGGTACGTTTAGCCCATCAGAAACACTATCAGATCCTTGAATTTGCACACAGGCCAGGTAACCTATAGGCCTACTTCTATGAATGTACATCCTTACTCAACAATGACAGGAGCGAACCAAACAAATGACTAAAACTGAAGAAAACAAAACAAATGAAATAAACCAAAACTTGTTTCTCACTAGTGTAGCATAGGTTGTGCACTTCAAACAATGTGTCCACTCAGACAATGATAACGCGAAGACTGGAATAATAACATTGAATGCATTAAACAAAATTACCATAACCAAAGTAACAAAAACATTATAGATTGGAAATTATATGCATTAATGGTAAATGTAGTACTGGTGATATACTGTATGTAACAGGGAATTGATATACACTAATCAAAACGCAAACAATTAACACAATGAAGTTATGAAACAACGAATGTGCACAAATTGGCGGGAGAAGGCACATTCTGGAGAGAGAAGTGCATTGTGCATCTGGGCGCATAGTCTATCCAACATCAGCATTGGCCATGCAGCATTTACTGTGATACCCTGACTTCTGCTGTCGTATTCATACGATTAATCGGCCCTAATTTTCAATCGGAAATCGGTATTTTTGGGTGCCAAGTTGCCGATTTTTTAAAATTGTATTATTTTTTATACCTTTTATTTAACTAGGCAAGTCAGTTAAGAACACATTCTTATTTTCAATGACGGCCTAGGAAAGGTGGGTTAACTGCCTCGTTCAGGGGCAGAACCACAGATTTTCACCTTGTCAGCATGGGGGATCCAATCTTGCAACCTTACAGTTAACTAGTTCAACGCAATAATGACCTGCCTCTCTCTCGTTGCACTCCACAAGGAGACTGCCTGTTACGCGAATGCAGTAAGCCAAGGTAAGTTGCTAGCTAGCATTAAACTTATCTAATAAACAATCAATCATAATCACTAGTTAACTACACATGGTTGATGATATTACTAGATATTATCTAGCGTGTCCTGCGTTGCATATAATCTGACTGAGCATACAAGTGTCTAAGTATCTGACTGAGCAGTGGTAGGCAGAAGCAGGCGAGTAAACATTCATTCAAACAGCACTTTCTTGCGTTTTGCCAGCAGCTCTTCATTGTGCGTCAAGCATTGCGCTGTTTATGACTTCAAGCCTATCAACACCCGAGATGAGGCTGGTGTAACTGAAGTGAAATGGCTAGCTAGTTAGCGCGCGCTAATAGCATTTCAAACGTCACTCGCTCTGAGCCTTCTAGTAGTTGTTCCCCTTGCTCTGCATGTGCAACGCTGCTTCGATGGTGGCGGTTGTTGTTGTGTTGCTGGTTCGAGCCCAGGGAGGAGCGAGGCGGAAGCTATACTGTTACACTGGCAATACTAAAGTGCCTATAAGAACATCTAATAGTCAAAGGTTAATGAAATACAAATGTTATAGAGGAAAATAGTCCTATAATAACTACAACCTAAAATTTCTTACCTGGGAATATTGAAGACTCATGTTAAAAGGAACCACCATCTTTCATATGTTCTCATGTTCTGAGCAATAAACTGAAACGTTAGCTTTCTTACATGGCACATATTGCACTTTTACTTTCTTCTCCAACATTTTGTCTTTGCATTATTTAAACCAAATTGAACACGTTTCATTATTTACTTGAGGCTAAATTGATTTTATTGACGTATTATATTAAGTTAAAATAAGTTTTCATTCAGTATTATTTATTTGTAATAATGATAAGCTTTTTTGGTCCTCCAATAATCGGTTTCGGCACTGAAAAATCATAAATCGGTCGACCTCTAATTCATACTGCTTGCGCTTTGCAGAGCCGTTGTCAAGGAAGTGAGCTCGTGTTTATACAGGATGTACCGCACCCAACTAATCATGTCAATGCGAAGCTATATAGAGCCCTCCGCATTGTTACAACATTTGGGAGACTCCGCATTTGCGTCACACCCTCCGACCACATATTCGGATCAAGCGTAAAATGGCTTTTAGTCTCGGCCTCCACAATGGATTAGTTCACAGAGATGGCTGCAAATATATATATTACTGCTCGACTAAAAACAATCTCGGTCGACCAACAGCCTAACGATCAAATAATTGATAAGTCAACTAATTGGGGTCAGCCCTAATACAAAGTGTACAAAACATTAGCAACTCTTTCAATGACATAGACCTCTCAACATCAACTCTGGACCGCCAAGCCAGTTCCACTGCAGTTCTTCCATTGTTCCCCTCTAATCAGGAACTGATTTAGACCTGGGATACCAGGTTGGTGCAATTCATTATCAGGCAGAACAGAAAACCAGCAGGCTCCGGACCTTGTAGGGTCAGAGAATCCAGGTGAAAGCCATGATCTCTTATTGATGTCACTTGTCAAATCCACTTCAAATCAGTATAGATGAAGGGGAGGAGCCAGGTTAAATAATGATTTTTAATCCTTGAGACATAGATTGGGGTATGTGTGCCATTCAGAGGGTGAAATGTAGGTGCCAGGCACACTGGTTTGTGTCAACAACTGTAACGCTGCTGGGTTTTTCACGCTCAATAATTTCCTGTGCATCAAGAATGGTCCACCACCCAAAGGACATCCAGCCAATTTAACACAACTATGGGAAGCATTGGAGTCAACATGGACCAGCGTCCCTGTGGAATGCTTTCGACAACTTGTAGAGTCCATGCCCCAACAACTTGAGGCTGTTCTGAAGGCAAAATGGGGAGGTGCAACTCAGTATTAGGAAGGTGATTCCTAATGTTTTGTACACTCAGTGTGGGGAGAGAGAGAAGAGGTTTGGCAGGAAGAGAGAGGACAGGGAGGATGAGGGGAAGACAAGACCAGGCAAAGGAGAAAGAGAGCATCACAAAGTCTGAGATTATCAAGCATAATGTTCACTTCTATAAGAAGAAAAAAAAGCCATTCCATCCTATTGTACAAGTGTTCTGTCCAAGGTTTGAATGGAATGTTCCAACAGTCAATCAAGTTGAGGCTTCTCCACTCACCATAGCCATTGAGAGAATCATTTATTTTCAAATTCAGGAGAGGGATGAGGGTTTCCACCATCATTCCAAAGGAGAAGCAGTCTCGAGAGTGTGCATGCTTATCTGGCAGCGTTTTAAAGCCTTCCACCTACAAAGAATGATTTTATGAATTAAAAGACTTAACATTGTTTTATTATTGGTAATTATGCAACGTTAAAATAACAGTGATGGGCCTGTTAATCTTACCCGTTCCTCCGGAGGAACAGTACTGGTCTCCCTCACATTCTGAATGGTGCTGAGAAACTGAGGTGGACAATAGAATAGAACTTTAAAACACTTACAATAACCACAGACAATAGTAATGGAAAGTAGATTAGTTCTTTCCAGCTGAATTGTCAGTCACCTCTGGGGTAGCCTCAGCGAACTTGCAGACAGTCTCCATCCCCCCCAGCTTCCAATGGCCGTCTTCACTTACGAACACAGAAGACATGCAGACGTTGTTGTGGCTCGATTTTCCCTGAGGGGAGAAAGAAGACCTGTTATAACAGAAATGAGAACTGTAATACTGAACAGCGCAGAATCATGTGAGAGAGTTTAAATGTTAAAACGTTCCTGTCCACCACTTCGGTCTTATGGAGAAAAATGTTTATGCCTGCAGGGATTCTTCATTAATAATGTCTGCCTGTGTGTGTGTGTGTGTTCCTTACCCTCTCATGCAGGAAAATCAGGGCCTGTAGCAGGTCATAGATGCCTGCACACAACTCCTCCGGAGTCAGGCTGTCCAGCAGGGGCTCCAGGGGCTGCACACGCTCCGTCACCAGGTGGATACCTCCGTCCTGCACTGAGCATGACAGGAAACGCAGCAGACACGGGTGCCTCAGGGTCTTCAGGTGCTACAGGGAACCAAACATTCATTAATGGCTCTTATTTTGTTCCAGCAGCTCACTCCTGTACAAAGTAGGATGAATGTAAAACTATAATTTCTTCAGGTGATAAAAGGCAGTACAGGATGGGAGAGGAGAGACTGGAGGGATGTGGATGTAGCCTTATCCCTTGTAATGTTGTGCTTCCTTATCACATTGATGGTTTTTTTTTTCACGATACCACACTCAAGCAAAGGGATGGCAAGTGATTTCCTTGGTAATGGCAGCTACATCATTGCCCTCCAGTAGCCTCACATCATGAGTAGCAGCATGTCACATTTACTGTAAGTCACTCTGGATGAGACTGTCTGCTAGGGCTTAAATATAACGCAACAAGGCTCAGACAATTTCAAGTGACCATTTATCATGAGAATATATTACAGCCAGGGCAGCAGACAGGAGACACTGGTGATGCCTTGCCCAAATGTGACTAGCCTGGAGAAATCCAGTCTGTTTGTGCTAACATTCCACTTAGTTGCTTGAATAATTGTAAGCGAGCGTTGCGCCTTTTCAACATTCCTCTCCTTCTCATGCTAAACATGGCATGACAAGAAGTGGCAAAGAGTGGAATGACAGCTAAACAGGCTGGTACCCAGGCAACGATCAGACAGCTGTGTCACTCGCATGGGTGATGCCATACTCTGTCTGGAAGAAATGTTTTATAGATACCATATGTGTTTACCTTAGCAGCTTTGTTGACTTTGTCTTCGTTGCCCTGCTTGTGAACAAACACAGAAGCCGGCTTGCCATCCTGGAGCACGGCAGAGTACATGGTCAGCCCTGAGGGCAGTGTTAGGAGCGGTTCCTCCAAGATGATGCTCCGCATAGCGCTGCTCTCCGCGCCCATGGTCGCTCACCCCTCGATGCGGTTGTTCGGGACGCAGTGCCTGATGATCACACTGTACAGTGATTTAAAATAGAATTAGAAAAACTTTATTGTCCACATTGTGGACATTTGTCTTCAGCTTCACCACATAAAAACAGACATTGAACACCATCAGAAGCACATCAACATCATTAAATAAACTATACAAAGTACAAAAGTGCAAATTCAGTATCAAGTTCACATATATTAAATAATTTATCTAAACCATAATCAATAGTTCCTAATTTAAAATAAATCAAATGATCAAAAAATCATCATCATCATCATGACAGATAGTTAGCTAGCTAGGCAGCGTGGCTAACTAGTATCTGTATGTTAAGTGATACACATCTGGCTAGTTGACATAGTTGAATGCTGTTGATTTAATTAACTAGGTCACGCTAACCAGCCCCTTGGACTCGTGTCAAACAGAGTAAATACAGCAAAATGGAACTCGGAAAGCAAAAGGTGTTTACACCTGGCTAGCTAGCTAGCTACTAGCTAACCTAATCATCTTATTTTTTGCTAGCGATACTCTGGTTTCTTTACAAATGGCTAGGTAGCAATGAAATAACGTAGTGTACCCAGTATCAGTAATGTTAATGTCACATCGAAGTGTGTGTTACCTGTTTGGTTGAGTGCCACTTCTACGTATGGACAGCCAGCTAAGTTAGATGGCTACGCTCGCAAGCTAGCCTTGCTAAAAGTAGTCATCGCATTGGTTGTCACTTGGTCTTCAGTCATAGACACAAACATTTATATATATTATTATATATAATGTAAATTGCCAATAGGTTAGCAATCCACGTATTTAACAATGAAGAAGATATTCGCTGTTTAACTTTAACGTGAAGCAAATAAATCGCTTCCTGTGTACCAACTGTAAACAACCGGCTCTTCCTGTCAAAGATTTAGGACGAAACCATTAAATAAAAGCCAGTGGCAGGCGGACCGGTCATCATAATCAAAATATGAATTGTCGTTTGAACAATCACGAATAAGTGACTATAAAATAATGATAGTGGTTCTAAACAGTTCGTTCATTTGGTATCGTGTGGTATTTGTTGATTAAATCCGTATGATGTAACAGCATCAAAATACGTTACCCTCTTTATCAATACAAATGGTCAATGCCATAGTGGTGCGAGAAAACGCAGGTAGAACGCAACATATTACGCTACGTTACCTAACTGCAATCATTTATACACCTTTATGGCTGCAATAGCAGCGGGCTATGCATTATTTATTTTTTGACATGAGGCATTGCCTACTCCAGTCGTCGGGACCCTGATTGGTGTCACACTTTTGCCCCAGCTAACACACCTGACTCCAATGATCAACTAATCCTGAGTCTTCAGTTTAGAATGAGATTACGCTGAACAAAAATATAAACGCAACGTGTAATGTGTTGGTCCTATGTTTCATGAAGTGAAATAAAAGACCCCAGAAATAATACATACATACACAGAAAGTGTGTTTCTCTCCAATTTTGTGGAGCAATAAGTTTACATCCCTGTTAGTAAGCGTTTCTATTTTGCCAAGATGTGTCATATCAATAATCTGATTAAACAGCATGGTCATTACATAGGTGCACCTTGTGCTGGGGACAATAAAAGGCCACAGAAAATGTCCAGTTTTGTCACACAATAGAATGCTACAGATATCTCATGTTTTGGGGGAGTGTTCAATTGGCATGCTGACTGCAGGAATGTCCACCAGGGCTGTTGCCAGATAATTTTATGTTAATTTCTCTAACATAAGCCATCTCCAATGACATTTTAGAGAATATGGCAGTACATCCAAACGGCATCACAACCACAGACCAGGTGTACCCACACGCCAGCCCAGGACCTATACATCCGGCTTCTTCACCTGTGGGATTGCCTGAGACCAGCCACCCGGTTAGCTGATGAGTATTTCTGTCTGTAATAAAGCCCTTTTGTGGGAAAAACTCATTCTGATTGGCTTGGCCTGGCTCCCCAGTGGGTGGGCCTATGCCCACCTATAGCTGCACCCTTGCCCAGTCATGTGAAATCCATAGATTAGGGCCAAATTTATTTATTTGAATTAACTGATTTCCTTATATGAACTGTAACTCGGTAAAAAAAAAAATGAAATTGTTGCATGTTGCATTTATTTTTGTTTGGTATAGTTTAATCAGCTATGTTTGCTACTACCCCTGAGGGCTGTAGTTTCCCAGCCCATAGGCCAAAGGCAGGCAGATAGCGATATTGAGTCCTTTCCTAAAACATTCTCCATTAAGGCTGCAAATGAATCGATTTCCTACTTTCCTACTAACATGCACCTCCATGCTAAAGCGTCTAATGCCTAGGAATGCTAGTCCTGGGTGGTGCGCATCTCGTTCAGCCAATCACTTTGCAGCAGACTGTTTACCCTGGCTGAACGCGCAACATCAGGAAGTAGCATTAGCCACGAACATGAATGGTGGTGGAAATCAAATCATATCCAATTTTATTTACCATGTGCGCCGAATATAACCTTACAGTGAAATGCTTACTTACAAGCCCTTAACCAACAATGCAGTTCAATAAATAGAGTTAATTAAATATTTACTAAATAAACTAAAGTACTTTAAAAAAATAAAAAGTAACACAATAAAATAACAATTATGAGGCTATATACATAATAATAATAACAATAATTTTGCACGCCCAATTTTTCAGTTTTTGATTTGTTAAAAAAGTTTGAAATATCCAGTAAATGTCGTTCCACTTCATGATTGTGTCCCACTTGTTGTTGATTCTTCACAAAAAAATACAGTTTTATATCTTTATGTTTGAAGCCTGAAATGTGGCAAAAGGTCGCAAAGTTCAAGGGGGCCGAATACTTTCGCAAGGCACTGTATCAAAGCTGCAGGCTAAAGTTAAATCTAGACTTGGTTTCCACTATCGTAATCGCTCCTTTCACCCAAGCTGCCAAACTAACCCTGATTCAGATGACCATCCTACCCATGCTAGATTACGGGGACATAATTTATAGATTGGAAGGTAAGGGTGCTCTCGAGCGGCTAGATGTACTTTACCATTTGGCCATCAGATTTCAAATCAATTCAAACTGTATTTGTCACATGCGTCGAATACAACAACTGTAGACATTACCGTGAAAGGCTTTATTGCCACCAATGCTCCTTATAGGACACATCACTGCACTCTTCTGTACACTGGACATCACTGTATACCTGTCGCAAGACCCACTCGTTGTTGATAATTTATAAAAACCCTCTTAGGCCTCACTCACCCCGATCTGAGATATCTACTGCAGCCCTCATCCTCCACATACAACACCCGATCTGCCAGTCACCTTCTGTTAACAGCATCCTGCCCAGGCAGACCAACTATTACTGGATAGGGATCCGTAAGGTGGACGACGTGTGGACCTGGGTGGGGACCAATAAGACCCTGACTAAAGAGGCAGAAAACTGGGCAGACGGGGAACCCAACAACGGGGGGAACAACGAGGACTGTGTGGAGATGTACATCAAGAGAGAGGCGGACACAGGGAAGTGGAACGACGAGTCTTGTATGAAGAAGAAGACGGCTCTGTGCTTCACAGCCTCGTGTCAGAGCGACTCATGTTACCATGGAGAGTGTGTGGAGACCATCAACAGCCACCACTGTAAATGCTCTGAGGGCTTCTACGGAGAGCAGTGTGAACACGGTAAGCAAGCCCAGGATGATATAGTCCAAATATCTAATACAGGCAGTATGAAGCCAACAAGCCCAGGATGATATAGTCCAAATATCTAATACAGGCAGTATGAAGCCAACAAGCCCAGGATGATATAGTCCAAATATCTAATACAGGCAGTATGAAGCCAACTGTTATCACACTCAATGTTCTCTTAATTGTAACTCTTTGCCTGTTTTCCTTTGTTGGCAGTTGTTGAATGTAAAATGGAGGTCACTGTCCCTGCTAAAGCCAGTGTCAGTTGCTCTCACCCCAATGGGAATTTCTCCTTTGACTCGACGTGTCAGTATTTCTGTGAAGAGGGGTACCGGCTGAGCAGCTCCGGGCCTGTGAGATGCACAGCCTCAGAATCATGGTCAGAACAGCCTCCCACCTGTGAATGTAAGTTTTTCCTCTTATAAACCTTATAAATAAGGTGTTCTGGAAAGACTAATAACAGAAGAAAATAAGCTACAATTTGTCATAAACTTTTGATTTGTACTTTCTTTGAATTACTTCAGTGTCTCGCTATCGGTCTTTATACCAGTATGACAGCTTAGACCTCCTGTATTTCAGTTGTTGTGTATCTTGAGTAATGTCTTCATCGTGGCACATTTAGTCAGTTATTACGATCTGCCCTCTCCTCCCGAGTGGTTTTATGCAGTGAACCTGGGATGTATGAACCTGGGAAGGGTTCCATGGCCTGCTCCCATCCCCTGGGCTCCTTCAGCTACCTGTCCACCTGTACCTTTACCTGTGAGGAGGGCTATGAGAGGCTAGCCTCCAGCTCTGCTACCCTGCAGTGTGGAGCCTCGGGACAGTGGAACGACTCACAGCCGCAGTGTATTGGTGTGTACAGGTTCTGGATATCTGTAAACGTAGCCCCCATAACATGTTACATCAAATGTAGTTGCTATAAATATATGAATGACACAGGACATTTTCCATTCAGAAATATCTAGGAGGGCAAATAGAGTTTTGTAATTGTATGACAGTAGAATTGTCTCTGGACACAGACTGACCACTGCACCACTCTGTCTTGCAGCTGTAAGCTGCCCTACCCTCCAGCAGCCACAGGATGGCGCTATCAGCTGTGGAGAAGACTTCACCTATGGAAGCAGCTGTAACTTTAGCTGCTCTGGGGGTTATCTCCTCAAGGGGGCGATCACAGTGACCTGCACATCAGCTGCTGATTGGAGTGAGGAGATACCACACTGTGAAAATGAGGACAAACTTTTTTGCATCTTTAAAATAGATCTGATTTTAACCATTGTCTATATTGACAAGAGTTTTTAAATCAATTTAAACCATTGTCTATATTGACAAGAGTTTTTAAACTCTTAATTAACATGACCACTCTAACATGACCACTCTAACAATGGAAAAACATGTCCAATATTAAGTCATTTTTCTCAAAGTTGCTGAAATGCCATGTGCGTCCACTCATATCAGTGCATTCGTAAAACAACATGTATTTATTTAACTTGGCAAGTCAGATAAGAACAATTTGTTATTTACAATGACGGCCTACCACAGACAACGCTGGGCCAATTGTGTGCCGCCCAATGGGATTCCCAATTACAGCCGGATGAGATGCAGCCTGGATACAAACCAGGGACTGCAGGGATGAGTCTTCCAATGAGATGCAGCCTGGATACAAACCAGGGACTGCAGTGATGCCTCTTCCAATGAGATGCAGCCTGGATACAAACCAGGGACTGCAGTGATGCCTCTTCCACTGAGATGCAGTGCCTTAGACCGCTGCCCCACTCGGGAGCCCCAAACTACCAGGGCCATAAACATAACCTTTACGAAACCTCTATTCAATCAAATAAGCCTTACGTAGCAAGTTAGCAATGACATTTTGTTGTTGACCAAATCCATCTCATTGACCTTCATACTAAAATTCCTCACTTCATGGGCTTATTTTCATGGACAGATTTTGGGCTGAGTAAAACCTCTCACTTCACCTCTTCCTCTCTGTTTAAACTCAGTCAATTTACACATTTACACACAATACTAAAACAGTATAGACTGAGTTTAAATGGAGAGAATGTGGTGAAGTGAGAGGTTTTACTCAGCCCGAGTGTACAAAATCTTTAGAACACCTGCTCTTTCCATGACAAAGACTGACCAGGTGAATCCAGGTGAAAGCTCTCACTTATTGATGTCACTTGTTAAATCAACTTCAATCAGTGTAGACGAAGGGGAGGAGACAGGTTAAATAAGGATTTTTAAGCCTTAAGACAATTGGATTGTATCTGTGTGCCATTCAGAGGGTTAATGTGCAAGCCAAAATATTTAAGTGCCTTTGAATGGGGTACGGTAGTATGTGCCAGGCGCACTGGTTTGAATGTGTCAAGAACTGCAACGCTGCTGGGTTTTTCACGCTCAACAGTTTCCCGTGTATCAAGAATGGTCCACCACCCAAAGGACATCCAGCCAACTTGAAACAACTGTGGGAAGCATTGGAGTCAACATGAGCCAGCATCCCTGTTGAATGCTTTCGACACCTTGTAGAGTCCATGTCAAACGAATTGAGGCTGTCCTGAGGGCAACTCCGTGGGGGGGGGGGTAACTCAATATATATATATATATATATATATTAATATACCGTTTAACAGATGCTTTTATCCAAAGCGAGTTGCAGTCATGCGGGCATCCATTTTACCTATAGGTCTTATCTCCTTATGGATGTCTGCCACACACATGAGCTCTCCAACGACAATCATTTTCATTATTTCATCCACAATTGTTTGTTACCTTTTGTGGTATTTTAATATACTAACCACTGTGTCCTTCTCTCAGCTGTCCAGTGCCCCTCTCCTGTGGTTCCTCTGGGGGGTCAGGTCAGCTGTGAGGCCCCCTCACATCCCTGGGGCTCTGTCTGCAACTTCAGCTGTGATGAGGGTTACGATCACCAGGGGGCCCCAAACATGCAGTGTTCACGGTCAGGGGAGTGGAGCGCTGAAACACCTACCTGCACAGGTATGTTATAACCTCTGTTACTCTCTCTGTGAGACACATTCAAACTGAATATTCTGTGAGACACAACCAAATTGAAATTCTGTGAGACGACCAACTTGGATTTTTGCTGGTCATCAGGACAATATATGTTTATGTAGAGGTTATAAAGGCTTTATGAATGCATCATGAATGCATATCCTACATAAGGGGGCTACCAAAATTCGACCATTCTTGAGAGGGTTGTAATCAGTGATGTGACCAATCAGTTGATTCAGATTGTTTGACTGTTTTCCTCTGTTGTTCCTTGTTTCCTCCAGCCACACCTGAGCCTCCATTGAACCCCACTATCCTAGGCCTGGCAGCAGGGGGCGCTGTGTCATTATCTGGCCTGTCTCTGGCTGCATGGCTCCTCAAACGAATCAGACAGAAAGGTAAACACAGAAGAAGTCCCTTATCTTCTAAACTCACAGTCATTGGCAGGGAATAAGAAAGTTATAAGAAATTCAAAGATATCTCTGATTTGATTCAGAATGGCTTTTTCTTACTTGTCAATACTCATCAATATGCTCTTCATTGCCTCCTTCCAGCTAACAAGATTGATCTGAACAGCACCTCAGACATTGAGGAACCTTTACAGACCTACAGGAACAGCATTGACAGCCTGATATAGAGACCAGCAGGAACAACAGCAGGAACAACAGCAGGAATAACAGCAGGAATAACAGCAGGAACAACAGCAGGAACAACTGCAGGAACAACAGCAGGAACAACATCAGGAATAACAGCAGGAACAACAGCAGGAACAACTGCAGGAACAACAGCAGGAATAACTGCAGGAACAACTGCAGGAACAACAGCAGGAACAACAGCAGGAACAACAGTCGGAACAGGCTGGCTCTCTTTTCAAAGAAGATCTGCTGGTCACCTGGATCACAGTTCCTCAGTATTGTAATGTAGTAGGTTAGATAGCCTTGAATCGTCTGACTGGGAGAGAGGTGCTACGTTGAGTATACAGAATCATCTGTTCTCATGATGGTCCTACAGAAAATGTATTTTTTCTCCCTAAGGGAGTTTTGTATTGAACAAATTGTTCACCACTGGCTGGTATATGACCACAAGTGGACACATTTCTTATGATACTGATTTTGACAGCTATTTTATACAAACTACAGAAAGTTATATATTGTCTTCCCCTGTATAATTATTTGTATTATCATAAATATATTTTTATGATTTTACAAAACTGTGAAATCAATGCCTTTCAGTATTTAAGTTATATTTATTTTTAAACCACAGTCTGTGTGTTACAGAATTCAATTTGATGTTGAAAAAGTGTCTTTTTAAATATAATAAATGTTTCAAACATTGTCAATAATGTTCTTATTTTTTCCATTATTTTCTGTCTGATGCTTTATATTATAGCTGTAAATAAATAGTCCGTGGCTATCTGAGTTCAAATATACCAACAGAGAGCAACATTACTTCAAATACACCAGTAGAATAAGAATAGGTAGAGTGGTACGAAAGGACCCCAAGAGGGCTTCGCTAAGCCCCACGCCCCCCTTGGTTACTTTAGCAACCTCTGACATTTTCCCAGGAATCCCAAATCCCCTTTCAACCACTGGCAAAATCCCCTCAGAATGATCCCAATCTGTGTTTCTAATAAACAATAAAATAAACACAGACTACCCCTTACAAATCAGGAAACTCTTGGGTATGTTGTGTCAGACTTCACTAAGCCCCACGCCCCACTGGGTTACTATGGCAACCATTGACATTTTCCCAGGAAGCCCAAATCCCCTTTCAACCACTGGCAAAATCCCCTCAGAATGATCCCAATCTGTGTTTCTAATAAACAATAAAATAAACACAGACTACCCCTTACAAATCAGGAAACTCTTGGGTATGTTGTGTCAGACTTCACTAAGCCCCACGCCTCACTGGGTTACTATAGCAACCTCTGACATTTTCCCACTTGTTTTGTAATGTTTATGTCCAATGGCCGATGAGCACCGATACACATTTAATCTATAATTTCTCTTTCTCTTGACAAGGATTAAAAGGATTTGTCAGTAGATTGTCGGGTTGATTCATGATGACTGCTAGCTAAGATTTTGAAAGTATGATGTTGACATGATCAGTCCAATCAAAGCTACCTGTAGATATAACGTGATTTGACGTCATTTTTTCTGTGGCTAATGACCTTGAGCCTTCTTGGATGGGCACTTCTAATGTAAGTCTATGGCAGCACCCAAAAGGGCTAGACATTTCGAGGTTTTCTCTTAGACTTTGGGGTGACGTAGTGTCCACATGAGTGACAGAACACTGAGCCAATCACGGCGCAATGCTCCATATTTTCTGCTGGCTTGCCCCACCACCACAGAGAGCACTGAGCTAGGCTGAAACACCTGCATTTTTCTGCCTTACTCAAGAAAACAAAAAAGAGCCCATGTTTGTATGTGGCTTTTTTAATTCAAATAAGTTTGCAAACTGATATATGACACGTATTAATGCCAAAATAACATGCAAAATAACATGCAAAACAGGCAAGCCACACCCTCCCACCAAAACATTCTCAAAACATTTTTTTCCAAAAATGTGGGGCTCAAAACATGAATGACGGGTCACTACTGGTCACACCAGACACTGACTGGTTGTCTGATCCATGGCCCGGCATTCTTTTTAAGGTATCTGTGACCAACAGATGCATATCTGTAGTCCAAAGATTAAGGCCTCAATTGACTGATTTCCTTGTATGAACTGTACAATCTTTGAAATTGTTGCATGTTGTGTTCATATTTTTCTTCAGTGTAGATGATACAGTATCTGTCACCTCATCAGTCACACCTGGACTTCATTACTACCTTGATTACTTACCATTTCAATCTAAGCCTGCAGGGTAGCCTGGTGGTTAGAGTGTTGGCTTAGTAATTGAAAGTTTGAAAGTTCAAATCCACATGCTGATACGTAAAAATCTGTTCTTCTTCCCCTGAACAGGCAGCTAACCCACTGTTATTGAAAATAAGACTTTGTTCTTACCTGACCTGCCTAGTTAAATAAAACAATTCTAGCCTGAAAGCTAACCCTCATTCTGGCTTTCACCAGCCGTCTTTCATCCTAGCCTGAGAGCAAACTCTCATACAGGCCGTCTTTCATCCTAGCCTGAGAGCTAACCCTCATACAGGCCGTCTTTCATCCTAGCCTGAGAGCTAACCCTCATACAGGCCGTGTTTCATCCTAGCCTGAGAGCTAACCCTCATACAGGCTGTCTTTCATCCTAGCCTGAGAGCTAACCCCTCATACAGGCCGTTTTCATCCTAGCCTGAGAGCTAACCCTCAGGCTACAGGCATCCTAGCCTGAGAGCTAACCCTCATACAGGCCGTCATCCTAGCCTGAGAGCTAACCCTCATACAGGCTTTTCATCCTAGCCTGAGAGCTAACCCTCATACAGGCTTTAACTTTTCATCCTAGCCTGAGAGCTAACCCTCATACAGGCTTTAACCGGCCGTCTTTCATCCTAGCCTGAGAGCTAACCCTCATACAGGCCGTCTTTCATCCTAGCCTGAGAGCTAACCCTCATACAGGCCGTCTTTCATCCTAGCCTGAGAGCTAACCCTCATACAGGCTTTCACCAGCCGTCTTTCATCCTAGCCTGAGAGCTAACCCTCATACAGGCCGTGTTTCATCCTAGCCTGAGAGCTAACCCTCATACAGGCCGTCTTTCATCCTAGCCTGAGAGCTAACCCTCATACAGGCCGTCTTTCATCCTAGCCTGAGAGCTAACCCTCATACAGGCTTTAACCAGCCGTCTTTCATCCTAGCCTGAGAGCTAACCCTCATACAGGCTTTAACCAGCCGTCTTTCATCCTAGCCTGAGAGCTAACCCTCATACAGGCCGTCTTTCATCCTAGCCTGAGAGCTAACCCTCATACAGGCTTTCTTCTTTCATAATAACAACCATATTTGCAGCATAACATAGATTTTTTGGTATGGTAAAGTCCATGCTTCCACATCTCCCCTTTCTGGTTAAACATCTACAGGGAATATCAATTAAATAGCTTTGAAGATATCAACATCCTGCCCTTTTCCTCTGCATTTACAGTGTACGCCAACCTTTACAACAACCGTTATGACTACTAAAAATGTCACTGAAGTTACCAAGCAACACTGTGTATGATTGCATTCAAAGGTATTAAGTGGTTATACTCAAACATATGTTAAACTGTTGGAAAGGGATTATTTCTCATCCTGTTATTGCTCATAACTGAGTCATCCTAATTAGAATCCATTAGGGATTATCAAACCTTTATCAGACGCCTTGTTGAAATCTCTGTTTCCTCACCGGCAGTATTAACGTCTTGGCCTAAGGAATGGGGGAACTTCTAGGAGTTAAATAACCAGTTCTGCTGACGTAGATGTTCAGAGTGTAAGTGAGTCCAATCAGGAAGGATGTGAGCCATGGTAGTCAGTGCAGGCAGCCAACAGGAGTCTATAGTGTTGTTTCCCATCACACAGACAAGGTTGTCTGTCTCCCTGTATCCTCATGACAAGTTGTCTGTCTCCCTGTATCCTCAAGACAACCTGTCTGTCTCCCTGTATCCTCATGAGAAGTTGTCTGTCTCCCTGTATCCTCAAGACAACTTGTCTGTCTCCCTGTATCCTCATGATAACCTGTCTGTCTCCCTGTATCCTCATGACAACTTGTCTGTCTTCCTGTATCCTCATGACAAGTTGTCTGTCTCCCTGTATCCTCATGACAACCTGTCTGTCTCCCTGTATCCTCATGACAACCTGTCTTTCTCCCTGTATCCTCATGACAACCTGTCTGTCTCCCTGTATCCTCATGACAACCTGTCTGTCACCCTGTGTCCTCATGACAACCTGTCTGTCTCCCTGTATCCTCATGACAACCTGTCTGTCTCACTGTATTCTCAAGACAACCTATCTGTCTCCCTGTATCCTCATGACAACCTGTCTGTCTCCCTGTATCCTCATGACAACCTGTCTGTCTCCCTGTATCCTCATGACAACCTGTCTGTCTCCCTGTACCCTCATGACAACCTGTCTGTCTCCCTGTATCCTCTCAAGCTGTGCATATCCTTTAATAAAAATGCAGAAACAGTCGTGGGTTAGTCAAATTCTACACATGTTATAACAACACCTAATTCAATGAAATGAACTTGAAATAGAGGTTGACTTGACATAGTACATTTATCAACTGTTTAGCTTACAAAATGATGACTAGTTAATAGTTTATACACCCCACTCTTCATGACAACAAATGCTTGATGTGGTGTTAGCCAGACATTTCAAAGGAGTGAAAGAGACATTTCAACACCAGCTCAGTATCTGTGAGTCTCTGCCCAGGCCAGAGGCTGTTGTTGATGTGAGCTTCCTGCTACCTCATGTTTTGTTTCCTGTTGCAGCCTGGGCTTTGGGCTCTGGCACCTGCTCAGAGAAACCGTTATCTGTCTGACCGACACAATAGGATAGAGTCCAGATATCTAAAAGAGGGAGGGAGAAAGAGGGAGAAAATTTGCAAGTTGGAAATTCCAGAGTATCTGATTCACGCCCAGGCAGTGTCATAACGATGAATTCCGGTCTTTGGCCGTTGTTGAAGTGTGGGTTGGTGTATATATATATGTATGCACAGAGTACCAGAGAGCAGTATCATTTCATCCACTGGATCAGACTAGAAACATATCCTTTGGAGATTTACCTGCAAAAGAGCATCACATTTTAATCTTACAATGGTAAGTACTGTTGAGAGAATTGGTTTATGCCTTAAAATTAAGATGCACCAGTTAGTTTATATACATTTCAGACAGCCAATGCATTTATCAGTCTGTAAGGTATGGCTTGATGTTGTTTCCACAGGACTTCTGCTCTGCATCACAGCAAACCAGAAGCCCCAGCTCATGGATCACCCTCATCCTCCTGTACTCAAGTAAGAAACACATTTCAATAGATCGATGCATTTCTAAAATCCCACTCATGTAAACTCATTCATGTACTGTATGTCAATATGGACCTTTTTGTCATTCCTCAGTTGTCACCATGTGCACTAGAGTAGAGGGCTGGTCCTACCATCACTCCAACAAAACTATGAACTGGGACACTGCTAGAAAGTGGTGCACGGAGCACTACACTGACATGGTGGCCATCCAGAACCGTGGAGAGATCTCCCACCTTAACAGCATCCTGCCCAGGCAGACCAACTATTACTGGATAGGGATCCGTAAGGTGGACGACGTGTGGATCTGGGTGGGGACCAATAAGACCCTGACTAAAGAGGCAGAGAACTGGGCAGACGGGGAACCCAACAACATGGGGAACAACGAGGACTGTGTGGAGATGTACATCAAGAGAGAGGCGGACACAGGGAAGTGGAACGACGAGTCTTGTATGAAGAAGAAGACGGCTCTGTGCTTCACAGCCTCGTGTCAGAGCGACTCATGTTACCATGGAGAGTGTGTGGAGACCATCAACAGCCACCGCTGTAAATGCTCTGAGGGCTTCTACGGAGAGCAGTGTGAACACGGTAAGCAAGCCCAGGATGATATAGTCCAAATATCTAATACAGGCAGTATGAAGCCAACTGTTATCACACTCAATGTTCTCTTCATTGTAACTCTTTGCCTGTTTTCCTTTGTTGGCAGTTGTTGAATGTAAGATGGAGGTCACTGTCCCTGCTAAAGCCAGTGTCAGTTGCTCTCACCCCAATGGGAATTTCTCCTTTGACTCGACGTGTCAGTATTTCTGTGAAGAGGGGTACCGGCTGAGTAGCTCCGGGCCTGTGAGATGCACAGCCTCAGAATCATGGTCAGAACAGCCTCCCACCTGTGAATGTAAGTATATCCTCTTATAAACCTTATAAATAAGGTGTTCTGGAAAGACTAATAAGAGAAGAAAATAAGCTACAATTTGTCATAAACTTTTGATTTGTACTTTCTTTGAATTACTTCAGTGTCTTGCTATCGGTCTTTATACCAGTATGACAGCTTAGACCTCCTGTATTTCAGTTGTTGTGTATCTTGAGTAATGTCTTCATCGTGGCACATTTAGTCAGTTATTACGATCTGCCCTCTCCTCCCCAGTGGTCTTATGCAGTGAGCTGTATGAACCTGGGAAGGGTTCCATGGCCTGCTCCCATCCCCTGGGCTCCTTCAGCTACCTGTCCACCTGTACCTTTACCTGTGAGGAGGGCTATGAGAGGCTGGCCTCCAGCTCTGCTACCCTGCAGTGTGGTGCCTCGGGACAGTGGAACGACTCACAGTCGCAGTGTATTGGTGTGTACAGGTTCTGGATATCTGTAAACGTAGCCCCCATAACATGTTACATCAACTGTAGTTGCTATAAATATATGAATGACACAGGACATTTTCCATTCAGAAATATCTAGGAGGGCAAATAGAGTTTTGTAATTGTATGACAGTAGAATTGTCTCTGGACACAGACTGACCACTGCACCACTCTGTCTTGCAGCTGTAAGCTGCCCTACCCTCCAGCAGCCACAGGATGGCGCTATCAGCTGTGGAGAAGACTTCACCTATGGAAGCAGCTGTAACTTTAGCTGCTCTGAGGGTTATCTCCTCAAGGGGGCGATCACGGTGACCTGCACATCAGCTGCTGAGTGGAGTGAGGAGATACCACACTGTGAAGGTAAGGACAAACTTTTTTGCATCTTTAAACTAGACCTGATTTAAACCATTGTCTACATTGACAAGAGTTTTTAAATCAATTTAAACCAATGTATTTATTGACAAGATAGACTTCTGACCACTCTAACAATTAAAAAACATGTCCTCAAAGACGGAAGTCAGGCAGGAGATGGCGAGAACAGGTGGGACCATTCTAGCCAATGAGAGGGCATATATGCGTGTGAACAACAGACCATAGAAACAGATTGAGGACTCATCTCTGTATATCAATCAAATGTATTTATAAAGCCCTTCTTACATCAGCTGATATCTCAAAGTGCTGTACAGAAACCCAGCCATAAACCCCAAACAGCAAGCAATGCAGGTGTAGAAGCACGGTGGCTAGGAATAACTCCCCTAGAAAGGCCAGAACCTAGGAAGAAACCTAGAGAGGAACCAGGCTATGAGGGGTGGCCAGTCCTCTTCTGGCTGTGCCGGGTGGAGATTATAACAGAACATGACGAAGATGTTCAAATGTTCATAAATGACCAACAGGGTCAAATAATAATAATCACAGTGATTATCGAGGGATCAACAGGTCAGCACCTCAGGAGTAAATGACAGTTGGCTTTTCATAGCCGATCATTCAGAGTTTCTCCACCGCTCCTGCTGTCTCTAGAATGTTGAAAACAGCAGGTCTGGGACAGGTAGCGCGTCCGGTGAACAGGTCAGGGTTCCATAGACGCAGGCGGAACAGTTGAAACTGGAGCAGCAGCATGGCCAGGTGGACTGGGGACAGCAAGGAGTCATCAGGCCAGGTAGTCCTGAGGCATGGTCCTAGGGCTCAGATCCTCTGAGAAAGAAAGAAAGAAAGAAAGAAAGAAAGAAAGAAAGAAAGAAAGAAAGAAAGAAAGAGAAATAAAGTATTAGAGAGACCATACTAAAATTCACACAGGACACCGGATAAGACAGGAGAACTACTCCAGATATAACAGATTGACCCTACCCCCCGACACATAAACTACTGCAGCATAAATACTGGAGGCTGAGTCAGGAGGGGGGCTATCTGGGCCATTATAGAGTCTGTGACAGCATAGACACATTTAGTCATGTATTGCGATCTGCCCTCTCCTCCCCAGTGGTCTTATGCAGTGAGCTGTATGAACCTGGGAAGGGTTCCATGGCCTGCTCCCATCCCCTGGGCTCCTTCAGCTACCTGTCCACCTGTACCTTTACCTGTGAGGAGGGCTATGAGAGGCTGGCCTCCAGCTCTGCTACCCTGCAGTGTGGTGCCTCGGGACAGTGGAACGACTCACAGCCGCAGTGTATTGGTATGTACAGGTTCTGGATATCTGTAAACGTAGCCCCCATAACATGTTACATCAACTGTAGTTGCTATAAATATATGAATGACACAGGACATTTTCCATTCAGAAATATCTAGGAGGGCAAATAGAGTTTTGTAATTGTATGACAGTAGAATTGTCTCTGGACACAGACTGACCACTGCACCACTCTGTCTTGCAGCTGTAAGCTGCCCTACCCTCCAGCAGCCACAGGATGGCGCTATCAGCTGTGGAGAAGACTTCACCTATGGAAGCAGCTGTAACTTTAGCTGCTCTGAGGGTTATCTCCTCCAGGGGGCGATCACAGTGACCTGCACATCAGCTGCTGAGTGGAGTGAGGAGATACCACACTGTGAAGGTAAGGACAAACTTTTTTGCATCTTTAAACTAGACCTGATTTAAACCATTGTCTACATTGACAAGAGTTTTTAAACCAATGTATTTATTGACAAGATAGACATATGACCACTCTAACAATGGAAAAACATGTCCAATATTAAGTCAAGAACTGCAACGCTGCTGGGTTTTTGACGCTCAACAGTTTCCCGTGTATCAAGAATGGTCCACCACCCAAAGGACATCCAGCCAACTTGAAACAACTGTGGGAAGCATTGGAGTCAACATGAGCCAGCATTCCTGTTGAATGCTTTCGACACCTTGTAGAGTCCATGTCAAACGAATAGAGGCTGTCCTGAGGGCAACTCCGTGCGGGGGAGGGGGTATGAATGCATATCCTACATAAATGGGCTCAGTGATGTGACCAATCAGTTGATTCAGATTGTTTGACTGTTTTCCTCTGTTGTTCCTTGTTTCCTCCAGCCACACCTGAGCCTCCATTGAACCCCACTATCCTAGGCCTGGCAGCAGGAGGCGCTGTGTCATTATCTGGCCTGTCTCTGGCTGCATGGCTCCTCAAACGAATCAGACAGAAAGGTAAACACAGAAGAAGTCCCTTATCTTCTACACTCACAGTCATTGGCAAGGAATTAGAAAGCTATAAGAAATTCAAAGATATCTCTGTTTCTTAACACAGATTTGATTAAGAATGGCTTTTTCTTACTTGCCAATACTCATCAATATGCTCATCATTGCCTCCTTCCAGCTAACAAGTTTGATCTGAACAGCACCTCAGCCATTGAGGAACCTTTACAGACCTACAGGAACAGCATCGACAGCCTGATATAGAGACCAGCAGGAACAACAGCAGGAATAACAGCAGGAACAACAGCAGGAACAACTGCAGGAACAACAGCAGGAACAACAGCAGGAACAACAGCAGGAACAACAGCAGGAACAGCAGCAGGAACAACAGCAGGAACAACAGCAGGAACAACAGCAGGAACAACAGTCGGAACAGGCTGGCTCTGTTTTCAAAGAAGATCTGCTGGTCACACCTGGATCACAGTTCCTCAGTATTGTAATGTAGTAGGTTAGATAGCCTTGAATCGTCTGACTGGGAGAGAGGTGCTACGTTGAGTATACAGAATCATCTGTTCTCATGATGGTCCTACAGAAAATGTATTTTTTTCTCCCTAAGGGAGTTTTGTATTGAACAAATTGTTCACCACTGGCTGGTATATGACCACAAGTGGACACATTTCTTATGATACTGATTTTGACAGCTATTTTATACAAACTACAGAAAGTTATATATTGTCTTCCCCTGTATAATTATTTGTATTATCATAAATATATTTTTATGATTTTACAAAACTGTGAAATCAATGCCTTTCAGTATTTAAGTTATATTTATTTTTAAACCAGTCTGTGTGTTACAGAATTCAATTTGATGTTGAAAAAGTGTATTTTTAAATATAATAAATGTTTCAAACATTGTCAATAATGTTCTTATTTTTTCCATTATTTTCTGTCTGATGCTTTATATAATAGCTGTAAATAAATAGTCCGTGGCTATCTGAGTTCAAATATACCACCAGAGAGCAACATTACTTCAAATACACCAGTAGAATAAGAATAGGTAGAGTGGTACGAAAGGACCCCAAGAGGGCTTCGCTAAGCCCCACCCCCCCTGGTTACTTTAGCAACGTCAGACATTTTCCCAGGAAGCCCAAATCCCCTTTCAACCACTGGCAAAATCCCCTCCGAATGATCCCAATCTGTGTTTCTAATGAACAATAAATAAACACAGACTACCCCTTACAAAGCAGGAATCTCTTTGGTATTTTGTGTCAGACTGTCATTACAATTGCTTCACAGAAACCTGGTAAAATGATGTGTGTAGTGCAGCTAGCCATTAAATGGCTCTGAATTCACCTTCAGCATACAGTCAAAGCTATAACCACAGAAAGCACATGATGAAGATAGGCAGAAACTGCTTCTCCTATAGAAATCCCTGATAACACTCATAGGAGATGTCATTGCAATAGTGGCTGGCTAAGCTCATATGTAGAAACACATCATTGGGTCTAACGGTCTTCTCACACCAAACTGTGCATGTGTAGGCCATCAAATCAAATACACTCCTTTGATATAAAGTTGTTTTTGACAAAAAAGAAAACACGTCAGTTTGTAACTTTCACAAGGTTGGAGTAATAACATCCTCAACTACTTATTTAAAAAAATAGTTACTCTGCTATAACCACCTTTGGTGCTAATTAGGGCACTCAAATCATATCTACAGCAGATGGGATGTCGACAGCAGATGGGAGTTGTATTCATAACATTTCTAACTAGCTAACATACATTTTGAGAGCAAGTTATTGTGAGGACAGATGCTGGGAGACAAGAAGCAAGTACAGGGAGTGAACATTTAATAAATAAACGACATGAAGGACAGATATAGGGTAGTGTAACCGATGTGACATGGCTAGGTAGTTAGCGGTGGTGCTCGCTAATAGCGTTTCAATCGGTGACGTCACTCGCTCTGAGACCTTGAAGTAGTTTTTCCCCTTGCTCTGCAAGGGCTGTGGCTTTTGGAGAGTAATGGGTAAAGATGCTTCGAGGGTGGCTGTTGTTGATGTGTGCAGAGGGTCCATGGTTCAAGCCCAGGTAGGGGTGAGGAGAGGGACAGAAGCTATACTGTTACATTGAGGATGTTGACCTGGATCACTGGTTGCTGTGGAAAAGGAGGAGGTCAAAAGTGGGCGTGAGTGTAACCGTTGTGAAATGGTTAGCAGTGGTGCGCACTAACAGCGTTTTCGATCAGTGACGTCACTCGCTCTGAGACCTTGATGTAGTTGTTCCCCTTGCTCTGCAAGGGCTGTGGCTTTTGTGGAGCGATAGGTAACAATGCTTTGAGGGTGGCTGTTGTTGATGTGTGCAGAGGGTCCCTGGTTTGAGCCCAGGTAGGAGTGAGGAGAGGGACGGAAGCTATACTGTTACAAGGGCAATCAACAAAGTGAAGGAGTCCAGGTTAGTCCAATGAGCACTGATGCGCGTAATGATGGTGATAGGTGTGCGTAATGATGGACCGGCTGAGGCGTGGGAGCCCAACGAGCCAGCTGAGCTGTCGGAGCACGACGAGTTGGCTGAGGCGTGGGAGACCGACGATCCTGCTGAGCCGGGGGAGCCTGACGAGCCGGCTGAGACATGACGTTGGATGGGAGCCTGCCGAGCCAACCAAGACAAGGAAACTTTTCGAACAGCTAAGGCGTGGAAGCCTGACAAGCCAGGTGATATACCCCCGGTTTCTTCGGCAGCGGCAACCAGACCCGACGTCACCAACGACGTCACCAACAACAAACAATTCTAAAAACTCCCTGATGCTTCAAATATGGGTGTCAGCATTCTGTGAGGACAGACATTGGGAGATGAGAAGGAAGTATAGGGAGTGAATATTTCATAAATTACCGACATGAAACAAACAAGGACGGTGTCTGGACAGGGGAAAACAAAACGACAATAATGCTGACAGGGGTAACAAACTGAGGAACAGACAGATATAGAGGGGCAATCAACAAAGTGAAGGACTCCAGGTGAGTCCAATGAGCGCTAATGCGCGTAATGATGGTGACAGGTATGCGTAATGATGGGCAGCCTGGCATACTCGAGCTCCAGAGAGGGGGAGTTGGAGCAGGCATGACAGTTATATTATATTAAGTGGTTAGCTAGCTAGGGTTGGCAACGTTTTGTGGCCAATGAGACTGAGAGCTAGCAAACCAGCTGATCTACCAAATAATGTAACAAAGTATCATTTAGGATTTGAAAAAATTATCCAACAGGCTCTGTATTTCAGGAATCACAGTATCAAGTAATCCTGCTAAACTGTTCAGTGATTTAGCCATTTAAACATGATTTGTTTTTATGAAAATAGCCCTAACTGGCTTTCATACGATTTAAAGGTGAGCTCAACTTGTTTGAGGTGTTGGACTCAATTACATTTCCTATCCATTGGAACACTGTTAATGAATGCATCATGGTGGCGGTGGGGTTATGGTATGGGCAGGCATAAGCTACAGACAACAAACACAATTGTATTTTATGGACGGAAATTTGAATGCACAGAGATGATGTGACGAGATCCTGAGACCCATTGTCATGCCATTCATCCGCTGCGATCATCTCATGTTTCAGCATGATAATGCACAGCCCCATGTCGCAAGGATCTGTACACAATTCAGAGAAAGCAGAAACTGTCCCAGTTCTTCTATGGCCTGCATACTCTCGTGGAAATTTCCTGTATTTACCAAATCATGAGAGCAAACCACACACAAGTCAGAGTTAGTTATCACAAAGTCCATCTTTAATTATATGAGCTCCATCACAACCCTGTGACTCTCAGATCAATTCAGTGTCTATAAACGAATTCTCTGAGAGTCCCTTACACATTGCAACTGAGATCCTTTATAGCAAAGACACACATAGCCAGACAGCATTGGCATAATTTATCGTTCAGCTTTGTCTCCTAAACTATGTCCTTTTCTCAAACTCAGAACCTAAACAAATCCTCCATATCAACAGGCCATATATCAATCCATCCTATCTTGACAAGATCACAGAGACTGGCACACAGACATTGTGGAGCCAAGAGATACACGCTTGACCTCTCCCCTCTCTCCGGCCCAAGCAACTTAGTCTTGACAGAGAACAGATACTGCAACCCCGCCACAGTATTATACAAACACATTCTGATGAGAAGTAACTTACAAACATATGATGAACACTAAAACATCTTACCTATGTTACCAACTAATTCTGATTATTCCCCAACAATACTCATCAGACATGTCATCAATTGAGCATGTTTGGGATGCTCTGGATCGACGTGTATAACAGCGTGTTCCAGTTCCTGCCAATATCCAGCAAATTCGCACAGCCATTGAAGAGGAGTGGGACAACATTCCACAGGCCACAATCAACAGCCTTGATCAACTCTATGCAAAGGAGATGTGTCTCACTGCATAAGGCAAATGGTGGTCACACCCAGTGGCGATTTTAGCATGTAAATCTTGGTGGGGCAAAACCTAAAATAACTGGGATGCATGCCAGTAAAGCCACTACACAACACAACACTAAACAATACATTAATTGCACTGTAACGGTGACAAATGGTGACAACAAACTGTTAGTGCCTACATAATGCTGTCCCAACATCTTACCACTGCTACACCTGGTTATCAGCGGAGTTTTGTCTGGCAGCGAAACAGTTCATTCAGCCTCATTTACTGCCTTTTAAAGAAACATAGCTTTTATGGCTGACTTGCTTAAACAAATGTGGTTTCTAATGACAATTGTGAAGTACAAGTAATCTGTAATTTCGATTAAGACATTAATGTGCTAGCTTGGACGGACAATATAACTATATATGTTTTTCATACTTTCGAAATGTACAGAACATGGGCTGTTCTTACAGTATTCTCCCTGTACACCAAGTCAGAACAGCAGATGAAATTAAGAGGGGTAAATAGACCAAATTATTAGAGTGAGGCACAATGGGCAAAAATGTAATTTTGTTTTATTTAACCTTTATTTAAACAGGAAGTCGCATTGAGATTAAAAATCTATTTTACAAGAGAGCCCTGTACTCATTAAAAATAAAAACAGAATATTAAAGCAACATACACATGTTTATAAAACAATATAATTCAGCACAATAAAAAACAAACATTTAATAAAAGCAATCAACTGCAACTACGTAGAGGTCGTCAATCAATCATTTAAACTTCCTGAGTGACATCAGCACATCTATCTGCAGTGAACTCTGCAGATTGTTCCACAAATTAGGGGCAAAAAAACTAAACGCAGATTTTCCCAAATCTGTGGAGACCGGAGGGATCTCTAGTTGTATCTGTTCCTGTGAACAGGTTTGATAACTTATGATTCTTAACTTTATTAATGATGTTACATATAGAGGGAGTTTCTGTCAGATTGCTTTGTAAATAAATAAAAGAGAATGCAGCTTTCTTCTTACAGACAGAGAGGTTCATCCCAGATGTTTATACAGACATTCTTCTTACAGACAGAGAGGTTCATCCCACATGTTTATACAGACATTCTTCTTACAGACAGAGAGGTTCATCCCACATGTTTATACAGACTGTCTTCTTACAGACAGAGAGGTTCATCCCACATGTTTATACAGACTGTCTTCTTACAGACAGAGAGGTCCATCCCACATTTTATACAGACTACAATGATGAATCCTA
This sequence comes from Oncorhynchus tshawytscha, assembly GCF_018296145.1. Taxonomy (NCBI): domain Eukaryota; kingdom Metazoa; phylum Chordata; class Actinopteri; order Salmoniformes; family Salmonidae; genus Oncorhynchus; species Oncorhynchus tshawytscha. The sequence goes on from NC_056433.1 coordinate 83,940,939, forward strand.
AAATTGTCCCCTGTGATAAAACGTATTGCTGAATGGTAGACTGTTAGTGGAATTCTAAATTCCTCTGTAGTATTTCCCAATCAGAATTATTACTCTGTCAATGCATTCTAAAGGGATTGTAAGACCCAATATTTTTATAAGAAATGGACAGAGTTAAAAGTCAGGTAACAGCGTTTAATTCAAGAGAGTACTGAAGCAAAATACAAAGAACCTTACATTTTAAAGAGACAACATAAAATGACATCATCAGTTTCCCACACCCTCTCCGATCCACACAATAGCGCAGTGTTTTCATGTCCGGAGATGTCTTCTACTCCCCTCATAAACCAAACATTCCAATCTGTCTAAAAGATATCTTCTCCTCCACTAATGGAATATCAAGGACCATTCTTATCCGTCAGAAAAGATATATCATCCCTCTCCCTTAAACTTCCCGCAAGGTACAGACAATTAATTTGTTTTACTTACATTTTCAGTAACAGCTTAACCAAGAACCCATACATTTCATACCATAACATAATAGTATTAGAATAAATGGTTCTTAAATAAATGTATACATAATTAATCATTTCAACTATAATTTCCTCCAACATAGACTGTGTCCAAGGGTTTTAAAACAGAGGTTGTGCCGCATGCATGTAAACAATATCACCAACATCCAATACAGGGAGAGGCGTTGTTTGAACAATCATTCTCCCATTTGTAATACTAAGGCTTGATTTATTTCGATATAAAAACTATCTTGGATCTTAACTTCTTTGTCAGATTTTTATATGTATTACGAATGACAACTAACATCTTACTACACAACATAGACTTAGTATTACTTAGCTACATATCTCCCTGGCATATTACATCATTTATGCAGCAGCATACTATACATTGTTGGACTCACCTTGTTGTGCTGTGTTCACTTCAACAGGAAAGTGGTGCGGCGGTCCTTCGAGGGAAAATTTTGTCATCAAAGTCTGGCATTCTCTGGATTTATGGGTCTTTCAAAACAACTGGAGGCTGTATTTACAATCCTGAGTTGGATGACTGTTCGAAACGTATTTTCCAAGTTGGAGCTAATTTATTCCCGACTTCCCAGTTGTCTTGAACTCACTGAAGTCAAAGTTTTCGCACTTCCAAGTTAACAGTTATTGGGAGCGAGGCACAAATCATGCTTCATTGACAGCATGGCCAATGTCGAATGTTTATCATTTTAAACTTGGAAAAGAGCCCCTTAATCCCAGATTTGGGACCACACAGCCACTGTCACTGATTCCTTCCAAACCAATCGCTGAATTTGCGATTTCCAACTTGTTTTGTAATGTTTATGTCCAATGGTGAATGAGCACCGATACACATTTAATCTATAATTTCTCTTTCTCTTGACAAGGATTAAAAAGGATTTGTCAGTAGATTGTCGGGTTGATTCATGATGACTGCTAGCTAAGATTTTGAAAGTATGATGTTGACATGATCAGTCCAATCAAAGCTACCTGTAGATATAACGTGATTTGACGTCATTTTATCTGTGGCTAATGACCTTGAGCCTTCTTGGACGGGCACTTCTCATGTAAGTCTATGGCAGCACCCAAAAGGGCTAGACATTTCAAGGTTTTCTCTTAGACTTTGGGGTGACGTAGTGTCCACATGAGTGACAGAACACTGAGCCAATCACGGCGCAATGCTCCATATTTTCTGTTGGTTTGCCCCACCACCACAGAGAGCACTGAGCTAGGCTGAAACACCTGCATTTTTCTGCCTTACTCAAAAAAACAAAAAAGAGTCCATGTTTGTATGCAGCTTTTTTTAACTCAATGATAAATATATATTTTTTTTTACATTGTTTGCAAACTGAAATGTGACACGTATTAATGCCAAAATAACATGCAAAACAGGCAAGCCACACCCTCCCACCAAAACATTTTCATAACATCTTTTTCCCAAAAATGTGGGGCTCAAAACATGAATGACGGGTCACTACTGGTCACACCAGACACTGACTGGTTGTCTGATCCATGGCCCGGCATTCTTTTTAAGGTATCTGTGACCAACAGATGCATATCTGTAGTACAAAGATTAAGGCCTCAATTGACTGATTTCCTTGTATGAACTGTACAATCTTTGAAATTGTTGCATGTTGTGTTCATATTTTTCTTCAGTGTAGATGATACAGTATCTGTCACCTCATCAGTCACACCTGGACTTCATTACTACCTTGATTACTTACCATTTCAATCTAAGCCTGCAGGGTAGCCTGGTGGTTAGAGCGTTGGCTTAGTAATTGAAAGGTTGAAAGTTCAAATCCACATGCTGACAAGTAAAAATCTGTTGTTCTTTCCCTGAACAGGCAGTTAACCCATTGTTATTGAAAATAAGACTTTGTTCTTACCTGACCTGCCTAGTTAAATAAAATAATTCTAGCCTGAAAGCTAACCCTCATTCTGGCTTTCACCAGCCGTCTTTCATCCTAGCCTGAGAGCTAACCCTCATACAGGCCGTCTTTCATCCTATCCTGAGAGCTAATCCTCATACAGGCTTTAACCGGCCGTCTTTCATCCTATCCTGAGAGCTAATCCTCATACAGGCTTTAACCGGCCGTCTTTCATCCTAGCCTGAGAGCTAACCTTCCTACAGGCCGTCTTTCATCCTATCCTGAGAGCTAACCCTCATACAGGCCGTCTTTCATCCTAGCCTGAGAGCTAACCCTCATACAGGCTTTAACCGGCCGTCTTTCATTCTAGCCTGAGAGCTAACCCTCATACAGGCTTTAACCGGCCGTCTTTCATCCTAGCCTGAGAGCTAACCCTCATACAGGCTTTAACCGGCCGTCTTTCATCCTAGCCTGAGAGCTAACCCTCATACAGGCCGTCTTTCATCCTAGCCTGAGAGCTAACCCTCATACAGGCTTTCTTCTTTCATAATAACAACCATATTTGCAGCATAACATAGATTTTTTGGTAAAGTCCATGCTTCCACATCTCCCTTTTCTGGTTAAACATCTACAGGGAATATCAATGAAATAGCTTTGAAGATATCAACATCCTGCCCTTTTCCTCTGCATTTACAGTGTACGCCAACCTTTACAACAACCGTTATGACTACTAAAAATGTCACTGAAGTTACCAAGCAACACTGTGTATGATTACATTATTAAGTGGTTATACTCAAACATAAACTGTTGGAAAGTGATTATTTATCATCCTGTTATTGCTCATAACTGAGTCATCCTAATTAGAATCCATTAGGGATTATCAAACCTTTATCAGACGCCATGTTGAGATCTCTGTTTCCTCACCGGCAGTATTAACGTCTTGGCCTAAGGAATGGGGGAACTTCTAGGAGTTAAATAACCAGTTCTGCTGACGTAGATGTTCAGAGTGTAAGTGAGTCCATTCAGGAAGGATGTGAGCCATAGTAGTCAGTGCAGGCAGCCAACAGGAGTCTATAGTGTTGTTTCCCATCACACAGACAGACAACCTGTCTTTCTCCCTGTATCCTCATGACAAGTTGTCTTTCTCCCTGTATCCTCATGACAACTTGTCTGTCTTCCTGTATCCTCATGACAACCTGTCTGTCTTCCTGTATCCTCATGACAACCTGTCTGTCTCCCTGTATCCTCATGACAACCTGTCTGTCTCCCTGTATCCTCATGACAACCTGTCTGTCTCCCTGTATCCTCATGACAACCTGTCTGTCTCCCTGTATCCTCATGACAACCTGTCTGTCTCCCTGTATCCTCTCAAGCTGTGCATATCCTTTAATAAAAAGGCAGAAACACAGTAATGGGTTAGTCAAATTCTACACTGTTATAACAAAACCTAATTCAATGAAATTAACTTGAAATAGAGGTTGACTTGACATAGTATATTTCTCAACTGTTTAGCTTACAAAATGATGACTAATTAATATAGATTAGATTAGATTAGATTATGCACCCCACTATTCATGACAACAAATGCTTGATGTGGTGTTAGCCAGACATTTCAAAGGAGTGAAAGAGACATTTCAACACCAGCTCAGTATCTGTGAGTCTCTGCCCAGGCCAGAGGCTGTTGTTGATGTGAGCTTCCTGCTACCTCATGTTTTGTTTCCTGTTGCAGCCTGGGCTTTGGGCTCTGAGAAACCATTATCTGTCTGACCGACACAATAGGATAGAGTCCAGATATCTAAAAGAGGGAGGGAGAAAGAGGGAGAAAGTTTGCAAGTTGGAAATTCCAGAGTATCTGATTCATGCCCAGGCAGTATCATAACGATGAATTCCGGTCTTTGGCCGTTGTTGTAGTGTGGGTTGGTGTATATATATGTATGCACAGAGTACCAGAGAGCAGTATCATTTCATCCACTGGATAAGACATAGAAACATATCCTTTGGAGATTTCCCTGCAAAAGAGCATCACATTTTAATCTTACAATGGTAAGTACTGTTGAGATAATTGGTTTATGCCTTAAAATTAAGATGCACCAGTTAGTTTATATACATTTCAGACAGCCAATGCATTTCTCAGTCTGTAAAGTATGGCTGGATGTTGTCTCCACAGGACTTCTGCTCTGCATCACAGCAAACCAGAAGCCCCAGCTCATGGATCACCCTCATCCTCCTGTACTCAAGTAAGAAACACATTTCAATAGATCGATGCATTTCTAAAATCCCACTCATGTAAAGTCATTCATGTACTGTATGTCAATATTGACCTTTTTGTCATTCCTCAGTTGTCACCATGTGCACTAGAGTAGAGGGCTGGTCCTACCATCACTCCAACAAAACTATGAACTGGGACACTGCTAGAAAGTGGTGCACGGAGCACTACACTGACATGGTGGCCATCCAGAACCGTGGAGAGATCTCCCACCTTAACAGCATCCTGCCCAGGCAGACCAACTATTACTGGATAGGGATCCGTAAGGTGGACGACGTGTGGACCTGGGTGGGGACCAATAAGACCCTTACTAAAGAGGCAGAGAACTGGGCAGACGGGGAACCCAACAACGGGGGGAACAACGAGGACTGTGTGGAGATGTACATCAAGAGACAGGCGGACACAGGGAAGTGGAACGACGAGTCTTGTATGAAGAAGAAGACGGCTCTGTGCTTCACAGCCTCGTGTCAGAGCGACTCATGTTACCATGGAGAGTGTGTGGAGACCATCAACAGCCACCGCTGTAAATGCTCTGAGGGCTTCTACGGAGAGCAGTGTGAACACGGTAAGCAAGCCCAGGATGATATAGTCCAAATATCTAATACAGGCAGTATGAAGCCAGCAAGCCCAGGATGATATAGTCCAAATATCTAATACAGGCAGTATGAAGCCAACAAGCCCAGGATGATTTTTTTTATTTATTTCACCTTTATTTAACCAGGTATGCAAATTGAGAACAAGTTCTCATTTACAATTGCAACCTGGCCAAGATAAAGCAAAGCAGTTCGACACATACAACGACACAGAGTTACACATGGAGTAAAAGGAGCAAAATAAATAAATAAAATAAAATAAATACAGTAGGGAAAGAGGTAGTTGTTTGGGCTAAATTATAGGTGGGCTATGTACAGGTCTAGTAATATGTGAGCTGCTCTGACAGCTCGTGCTTAAAGCTAGTGAGGGAGATAAGTGTTTCCAGTTTCAGAGATTTTTGTAGTTCGTTCCAGTCATTGGCAGCAGAGAACTGGAAGGAGAGGCGGCCAATGAAAGAATTGGTTTTGGGGGTGACCAGAGAGATATACTTGCTGGAGCGCGTGCTACAGGTGGGTGATGCTATGGTGACCAGCGAGCTGGGTACTTTACCTAGCAGGGTCTTGTAGATGACATGGAGCCAGTGGGTTTGGCGAGCCCAGCCAACGAGAGCGTACAGGTTGCTGTTCCAGTTTCAACTGACCTGAGCCCTAGGACCATGCCCCAGGACTACCTGACATGATGACTCCTTGCTGTCCCCAGTCCACCTGGCCATGCTGCTGCTCCAGTTTCAACTTCCACCTGACTGTGCTGCTGCTCCAGTTTCAACTGTTCTGCCTTATTATTATTCGACCATGCTGGTCATTTATGAACATTTGAACATCTTGGCCATGTTCTGTTATAATCTCCACCCGGCACAGCCAGAAGAGGACTGGCCACCCCACATAGCCTGGTTCCTCTCTAGGTTTCTTCCTAGGTTTTGGCCTTTCTAGGGAGTTTTTCCTAGCCACCGTGCTTCTACACCTGCATTGCTTGCTGTTTGGGGTTTTAGGCTGGGTTTCTGTACAGCACTTTGAGATATCAGCTGATGTACGAAGGGCTATATAAATAAATTTGATTTGATTTGATTTGCAATGGTGGGTAGTATATGGGGCTTTGGTGACAAAACGGATGGCACTGTGATAGACTGCATCCAATTTGTTGAGTAGGGTATTGGAGGCTATTTTGTAAATGACATCACCGAAGTTGAGGATTGGTAGGATGGTCAGTTTTACAAGGGTATGTTTGGCAGCATGAGTGAAGGATGCTTTGTTGCGAAATAGGAAGCCAATTCTAGATTTAACTTTGGATTGGAGATGTTTGATGTGGGTCTGGAATGAGAGTTTACAGTCTAACCAGACACCTAGGTATTTGTAATTGTCCACGTATTCTAAGTCAGAGCTGTCCAGAGTAGTGATGTTGGACAGGCGGGCAGGTGCAGGCAGTGATCGGTTGAAGAGCATGCATTTAGTTTTACTTGTATTTAAGAGCAATTGCTGGGGGCAGAGGGTGGTCTATAGCAGGCGACAATTGAAGGCCACGGAAGGAGAGTTGTATGGCATTGAAGCTTGCCTGGAGGGTTGTTAACACAGTGTCCAAAGAAGGGCCAGAAGTATACAGAATGGTGTCGTCTGCGTAGAGGTGGATCAGAGACTCACCAGCAGCAAGAGCAACATCATTGATGTATACAGAGAAGAGAGTCGGTCCAAGAATTGAACCCTGTGGCACCCCCATAAAGACTGCCAGAGGTCCGGACAGCAGACCTTCCGATTTGACACACTGAACTCTATCAGAGAAGTAGTTGGTGAACCAGGCGGGTCAAGAGTGTCCCCCCCATTTGAAGAGGGGGATGACCGCAGCTGCTTCCCAATCTTTGGGAATCTCAGACGACACGAAAGAGAGGTTGAACAGGCTAGTAATAGGGGTGGCAACAATTTTAGCAGATCATTTCAGAAAGAAAGGGTCCAGATTGTCTAGCCCGGCTGATTTGTAGGGGTCCAGATTTTGCAGCTCTTTCAGAGCATCAGCTGACTGGATTTGGGAGAAGGAGAAATGGGGAAGGCTTGGGCGAGTTGCTGTGGGGGGTGCAGTGCTGTTGACCGGGGTAGGGGTAGCCAGGTGGAAAGCATGGCCAGCCGTAGAAAAATGCTTATTGAAATTCTCAATTATAGTGGATTTATCAGTGGTGACAGTGTTTCCTATCTTCAGTGCAGTGGGCAGCTGGGAGGAGGTGTTCTTATTCTCCTTGGACTTTACAGTGTCCCAGAACTTTTTTGAGTTAGTGTTGCAGGAAGCAAATTTCTGCTTGAAAAAGCTAGCCTTGGCTTTTCTAACTGCCTGTGTATAATGGTTTCTAGCTTCCCTGAAAAGCTGCATATCACGGGAGCTGTTCGATGCTAATGCAGAACGCCATAGGATGTTTTTGTGTTGGTTAAGGGCAGTCAGGTCTGGGGGGAACCAAGGGCTATATCTGTTCCTGGTTCTAAATTTCTTGAATGGGGCATGCATATTTAAGATGGTTAGGAAGGCATTTAAAAAAAATAACCAGGCATCCTCTACTGACGGGATGAGATTAATATCCTTCCAGGATACCCCGGCCAGGTTGATTAGAAAGGCCTGCTCGCTGAAGTGTTTCAGGGAGCGTTTGACAGTGATAAGTGGAGGTCGTTTGACCGCTGACCCATTACGGATGCAGGCAATGAGGCAGTGATCGCTGAGATCTTGGTTGAAGACAGCAGAAGTGTATTTAGAGGCTAAGTTGGTTAGGATGATATCTATGAGGTTGCCCGTGTTTACGGCTTTGGGGAGGTACCTGGTAGGTTCATTGATAATTTGTGTAAGATTGAGGGCATCAATCTTAGATTGTAGGATGGCTGGGGTATTAAGCATGTTCCAGTTTAGGTCGCCTAGCAGCACGAGCTCTGAAGATGGATGGGGAGCAATCAGTTCACATATGGTGTCCAGAGCACAGCTGGGGGCAGAGGGTGGTCTATAGCAGGCGACAATGTGAGAGACTTGTTTTTAGAGAGGTGGATTTTTAAAAGTAGAAGTTTAAATTGTTTGGGTACAGACCTGGATAGTAGGACAGAACTCTGCAGGCTATCTTTGCAGTAGATTGCAACACCGCCCCATTTGGCAGTTCTATCTTGTCTGAAAATGTTGTAGTTTGGGATGAAAATTTCAGAATTTTTTGTGGTCTTCCTAAACCAGGATTCAGACACGGCTAAGACATCCGGGTTGGCAGAGTGTGCTAAAGCAGTGAATAAAACAAACTTAGGGAGGAGGCTTCTAATGTTAACATGCATGAAACCAAGGCTATTACGGTTACAGAAGTCATCAAAAGAGAGCGCCTGGGGGAATGGGAGTGGAGCAAGGCACTGCAGGACTACGATATAGTCCAATAATCTAAAACAGGCAGTATGAAACCAACTGCATTGTTCTTTTCTAAACGGTTCTGCACCGGTACCTTTCTGCGTTGTGTTCTGGTAAGGTGTAGGTGGAAGATAAGGCTCTGGACACAATTCAGACGGTTGTCTCTCTTTTAATGGCTGCATGGAATGGATACAGATACAGGGCAAACGTTACTGCTGCCATCTGGACTCCCATACAAGTATATGTGCCTCTCCTCATCACGCTCTGAGCAAACTCAGTAGTAAGAGTATCAACAAAAAATACATTGTACAAAATGTGACATGTTCATGTTTTCAAAAGACTCATTACATTTTATAAATGTTGTACACCAATACACTAATAATTAGCCAATAAGTGCAAAATATTTCTTAGAGAGTGTACTATTGTACCATTATTAGCTGAAGCAAACTAATGGAGCAACAATGCCATTTTTTGACATGCCCGGGCAAGTAACAAAATGAGTGACAACAACGAACTAGGCACATTAAACATGAAATACAAAATGGTCACATTTCACAACACACCTGCATGGAATGGATACAGATACAAGGCTAAAGTTACTGCTGCTGTCTGGACTCCGTTAAAGTATATTTGCCTGATAAAAAGACAAAAGACAGCGTAGAAAACACACGAGAAAATCATTTTAAAAACTCACGATGTCTGTACCTGAAAGAGATCCTCTGCCGCCACAAAGCTAACGACAGTTGAGCTAGCCTTGCAAAGTTGCACTCTAACATTATCCCCATTCAAATGAATATATATTCCTATAAACAGTAATGCAACACTAAATCGGTGACGATATAATTTTTGCTTGACTTTTCTTGTGAATTTGTGAACATGTGCATTCCAAAGACCGTAACACCTACCTCTCCTCATCACGCTCTGAGCGAACTGAGGAGAAAGAGCCTGGCTCCCGTTGACGACATCACAGCATTAACACAATTTAGAAATACAATAAAATAATTCATTCTTGAAAGAAATGTAATATATCTTAAAATAACACATTAAAACACACTCAGGAATGGGATGCCATCTTGAAATCTCACAATCATTCCTTACCGGCAGTATTAACGTCTTGGCCTAAGGAATGGGGGAACCTCTAGGAGTTAAATAAACAGTACTTCTGACGTAGATGTTCAGAGTGTAAGTGAGTCCATTCAGGAAGGATGTGAGCCATGGTAGTCAGTGCAGGCAGCCAACAGGAGTCTATAGTGTTGTTTCCCATCACACAGACAGAAAACCTGTCTGTCTCCCTGTATCCTCATGACAACTTGTCTGTCAACCTGTATCCTCATGACAACCTGTCTGTCTCCCTGTATCCTAATGACAACTTGTCTGTCTTTCTCCAACTGTATCCTCAAGATAACCTGTCTGACTCCCTGTATCTTCATGACAACTTGTCTGTCTCCCTGTATCCTCAAGACAACCTGTCTGTCTCCCTGTATCTTCATGACAACTTGTCTGTCTCCCTGTATCCTCAAGACAACCTGTCTGTCTCCCTGTATCCTCATAATAAGTTTTCTTTCACCCTGTATCCTCAAGACAACCTGTCTGTCTCCCTGTATCCTCATGACAACCTGTCTGTCTTCCTGTATCCTCACGACAACCTGTCTGTCTCCCTGTATCCTCATGACAACCTGTCTGTCTCCCTGTATCCTCATGACAACCTGTCTGTCTCCCTGTATCCTCATGACAACCTGTCTGTCTCCCTGTATCCTCATGACAACCTGTCTGTCTCCCTGTATCCTCATGACAACCTGTCTGTCTCCCTGTATCCTCATGACAACCTGTCTGTCTCCCTGTATCCTCATGACAACCTGTCTGTCTTCCTGTATCCTCATGACAACCTGTCTGTCTCACCGTATCCTCATGACAACCTGTCTGTCTCATTGTATCCTCATGACAACCTGTCTGTCTCCCTGTATCTTCATGACAACTTCTCTGTCTCCCTGTATCCTCATGACAACCAGTCTGTCTCCCTGTATCCTCAAGACAACCTGTCTGTCTACCTGTATCCTCATGAAAACTTGTCTGTCTCCCTGTATCCTTTTTCAACTTGTCTGTTCATGTATACTCATGACAACCTGTCTGTCTCCCTGTCACGGTCCCTGCTAAAGCCAGTGTCAGTTGCTCTCACCCCAATGGGATTTTCTCCTTTGACTCGACGTGTCAGTATTCCTGTGAAGAGGGGTACCGGCTGAGCAGCTCAGGGCCTGTGAGATGCACAGCCTCAGAATCAAGGTCAGAACAGCCTCTCACCTGTGAATGTAAGTATATCCTCTTATAAACCTTATAAATAAGGTGTTCTGGAAAGACTAATAACAGAAGAAAATAAGCTACAATTTGTCATAAACTTTTGATTTGTACTTTCTTTGAATTACTTCAGTGTCTTGCTATCGGTCTTTATACCAGTATGACAGCTTAGACCTCCTGTATTTCAGTTGTTGTGTATCTTGAGTAATGTCTTCATCGTGGCACATTTAGTCAGTTATTACGATCTGCCCTCTCCTCCCCAGTGGTCTTATGCAGTGAGCTGTATGAACCTGGGAAGGGTTCCATGGCCTGCTCCCATCCCCTGGGCTCCTTCAGCTACCTGTCCACCTGTACCTTTACCTGTGAGGAGGGCTATGAGAGGCTGGCCTCCAGCTCTGCTACCCTGCAGTGTGGAGCCTCGGGACAGTGGAACGACTCACAGCTGCAGTGTATTGGTATGTACAGATACTGGATATCTGTAAACGTAGCCCCCATAACATGTTACATCAACTGTAGTTGCTATAAATATATGAATGACACAGGACATTTTCCATTCAGAAATATCTAGGAGGGCAAATAGAGTTTTGTAAATGTATGACAGTAGAATTGTCTCTGGACACAGACTGACCACTGCACCACTATTCACTCTGTCTTGCAGCTGTAAGCTGCCCTACCCTCCAGCAGCCACAGGATGGCGCTATCAGCTGTGGAGAAGACTTCACCTATGGAAGCAGCTGTAACTTTAGCTGCTCTGAGGGTTATCTCCTCAAGGGGGCGATCACAGTGACCTGCACATCAGCTGCTGAGTGGAGTGAGGAGATACCACACTGTGAAGGTGAGGACAAACTTTTTTGCATCTTTAAAATAGACCTGATTTAAACCATTGTCTACATTGACAAGAGTTTTTAAACCAATGTATTTATTGACAAGATAGACATCTGACCACTCTAACAATGGAAAAACATGTCCAATATTAAGTAATTTTTCTCAAAGTTGCTGAAATGCTACGTGCGTCTACTTATATTAGTGCATTCGTAAAATAACATGTATTTATTTAACTTGGCAAGTCAGTTAAGAACAATTTGTTATTTACAATGAGATGCAGTGCCTTACACCGCTGCACCACTTGGGAGCTCCAAACTACCAGGGCCATAAACATAACATTACGAAACCTCTCTTCAATCAAATAAGCCTCACATAGCAAATTAGCAATGACATTTTTTGTTGACCAAATTCGACACCATCTCATTGACCTTCATACAAAATTTCCTCACTTCAGGGACTTATTTTCATAGACATATTTTGGGCAGAGTAAAACCTCTCACTTCAAATCTTCCTCTCTGTTTAAACTCAGTCAATTTACACACGATACTAAAACAGTATAGACTGAGTTTAAATAGAGAGAAAGTGGTGAAATGAGAGGTTTTACTCAGCCCGAGAGCACAAAATATTAAGAACACCTGCTCTTTCCATGACAAAGACTGACCAGGTGAATCTAGGTGAAAGTTATGATCACTTATTGATGTCACTTGTTAAATCAACTTCAATCAGTGTAGATGAAGGGGAGGAGACAGGTTAAAGAAGGATTTTTAAGCCTGAAGACAATTGGATTGTGTCTGTGTGCCATTCAGAGGGTGTAAAGGCAAGCCAAAATATTTAAGTGCCTTTGAATGGGGTATTGTAGTGGGTGCCAGGCGCACCAGTTTGAATGTGTCAAGAACTGCAACGCTGCTGGGTTTTTCACGCTCAACAGTTTCCCGTGTATCAAGAATGGTCCACCACCCAAAGGACATCCAGCCAACTTGAAACAACTGTGGGAAGCATTGGAGTCAACATGGGCCAACATCCCTATGAAATGCTTTCGACACCTTGTAGAGTCCATGTCAAACGAATTGAGGCTGTTCTGAGGGCAACTCCGTGGAGGGGGGTTACTCAATATATATATATATATATAATATACCATTTAAAAGACGCTTTAATCCAAAGTGAGTTGCAGTCATGCGGTCATCCATTTTACCTATAGGTCTTATCTACTTATGGATGTCTGCCACACACATGAGCTCTCCAACGACAATCATTTTCATTATTTCATCCACAACTGTTTGTTTCCTTTTGTGGTATTTTAATATACTAACCACTGTGTCCTTCTCTCAGCTGTCCAGTGCCCCTCTCCTGTGGTTCCTCTGGGGGGTCAGGTCAGCTGTGAGGCCCCCTCACATCCCTGGGGCTCTGTCTGCAACTTCAGCTGTGATGAGGGCTACGATCACCAGGGGGCCCCAAACATGCAGTGTTCACGGTCAGGGGAGTGGAGCGCTGACACACCTACCTGCACAGGTATGTTATAACCTCTGTTACTCTCTCTGTGAGACACAATCAAACTGAATATTCTGTGAGACACAACCAAACTGGATATTCGCTGGTCATCAGGACAAAGTATGTCTTATGTAGTGGTTATAAAGGCTTTATGAATGCATCATGAATGCATATCCTACATAAGGGGGCTACCAAAATTCGACCATTCTTGAGAGGGTTGTAATCAGTGATGTGACCAATCAGTTGATTCAGATTGTTTGACTGTTTTCCTCTGTTGTTCCTTGTTTCCTCCAGCCACACCTGAGCCTCCATTGAACCCCACTATCCTAGGCCTGGCAGCAGGGGGCGCTGTGTCAATATTTGTCCTGTTTCTGGCCGCGTGGCTCCGCAAACGAATGAGAGAGAAAGGTAAACACAGAAGAAGTCCCTTACACTCACAGTCATTGGCTAGGAATTAGAAAGATAAGAAATTCTAAAATATCTCTGTTTCTTAACACAGATTTGATTCAGAATGGCTTTTTCTTACTTGACAATACTCATCAATATGCTCTCCATTGCCTCCTTCCAGCTAGATCTGAACAGCAACTACCATTGAGAAACCTTTATAGACCTACAGGAACAGCATCGACAGCCTCATATAGAGTCCAACAACAACAGCAGGAACAACAACTGCCTGTATTTTTATGACAACTTGTCTGTCTCCCTGTTTCCTTGTTACAACTTGTCTGTCTTCCTGTATCCTCATGACAACCTGTCTGTCTCCCTGTATCCTTGTTACAACTTGTCTACTCCCTGCATCCTCATGACAACTTGTCTGTCTCCCTGTATCCTCATGACAACTTGTCTGTCTCCCTGTATCCTCATGACAACTTGTCTGTCTCCCTGTATCCTCATGACAACTTGTCTGTCTCCCTGTATCCTCATGACAACTTGTCTGTCTCCCTGTATCCTCATGACAACTTGTCTGTCTCCCTGTATCCTCATGACAACTTGTCTGTCTCCCTGTATCCTCATGACAACCTGTCTGTCTCCCTGTATCTTCATGACAACCTGTCTGTCTCCCTGTATCCTCATGACAACCTGTCTGTCTCCCTGTATCTTCATGACAACCTGTCTGTCTCCCTGTATCCTCATGACAACCTGTCTGTCTCCCTGTATCTTCATGACAACCTGTCTGTCTCCCTGTATCCTCATGACAACCTGTCTGTCTCCCTGTATCCTCATGACAACCTGTCTGTCTCCCTGTATCCTCATGACAACCTGTCTGTCTCCCTGTATCTTCTTGACAACCTGTCTGTTTCCCTGTATCCTCATGACAACCTGTCTCCCTGTATCTTCGTGACAACCTTTCTGTCTCCCTGTATCCTCTCAAGCTGTGCATATCCTTGAATAAAAATGCAGTAACACAGTAGTGGGTTAGTCAAATTCTACACTGTTATAACAAAACCTAACTCAATGAAATGCACTTGAAATAGAGGTTGACTTGACATAGTACATTTGTCAACTGTTAGCTTACAATATTCAACAGTTTATACACCCCATTATTCATGACAACAAATGCTTGATGTGGTGTTAGCCAGACATTTCAAAGGAGTGAAAGAGACATTTCAACACCAGCTCAGTATCTGTGAGTCTCTGCCCAGGCCAGAGGCTGTTGTTGATGACTGCTTCCTCAATCTTTGTTTCCTGTTGCAGCCCGGGCTTTGGGCTTTGGGCTCTGGCACCTACTCAGAGACGCTCTTATCTGTCTGACCGACACAATAGGATAGAGTCCAGATATCTAAAAGAGGGAGAACGTTACCAAGTTGGAACTTCCAGAGTAGCCTGGAATGAATGATGAAAGGTTTCTTTGGCCGTTGTTGTAATGTGGCGTGTGTGTGTGTATATTATATACACTGCTCAAAAAAATAAAGGGAACACTAAAATAACACATCCTAGATCTGAATGAATGAAATATTGTTATTAAATATGTTTTTCTTTACATAGTTGAATGCTGACAACAAAATCACACAAAAATTAGCAATGGAAATCAAATTTATCAACAAATGGAGGTCTGGATTTGGAGTCACACTCAAAATTAAAGTGGTAAACCACACTACAGGCTGATCCAACTTTGATGTAATGTCCTTAAAACAAGTCAAAATGAGGCTCAGTAGTGTGTGTGGCCTCCACGTGCCTGTATGACCTCCCTACAACGCCTGGGCATGCTCCTGATGAGGTGGCGGATGGTATCCTGAGGGATCTCCTCCCAGACCTGGACTAAAGCATCCGCCAACTCCTGGACAGTCTGTGGTGCAACGTGGCGTTGGTGGATTGAGCGAGACATGATATCCCAGATGTGCTCAATTGGATTCAGGTCTGGGGAACGGGCGGGCCAGTCCATAGCATCAATGCCTTCCTCTTGCAGGAACTGCTGACACACTCCAGCCACATGAGGTCTAGCATTGTCTTGAATTAGGAGGAACCCAGGGTCAACCGCACCAGCATATGGTCTCACAAGGGGCCTGAGGATCTCATCTCGGTACCTAATGGCAGTCAGGCTACCTCTGGCGAGCACATGGAGAGCTGTGCTGCCCCCAAAAGAAATGCCACCCCACACCATGACTGACCCACCGCCAAACCGGTCATGCTGGAGGATGTTGCAGGCAGCAGAACGTTCTCCACGGCGTCCCCAGACTCTGTCACGTCTGTCATGTGCTCAGTGTGAACCTGCTTTCATCTGTGAAGAGCACAGGGCGCCAGTGACAAATTTGCCAATCTTGGTGTTCTCTGGCAAATGCCAAACGTCCTGCACGGTGTTGGGCTGTAAGCACAACCCCCACCTGTGGACGTCGGGCCCTCATGCCACCCTCATGGAGTCAGTTTCTGACTGTTTGAACAGACACATGCACATTTGTGGCCTGCTGGAGGTCATTTTGCAGGGCTCTGGCAGTGCTCATCCTGCTCCTCCTTGCATAAAGGCGGAGGTAGCGGTCCTGCTCCTGGGTTGTTGCCCTCCTTCGGCCTCCTCCACATCTCCTGATGTACTGGCCTGTCTCCTGGTAGCGCCTCCATGCTCTGGACACTACGCTGACAGACACAGCAAACCTTCTTGCCACAGCTCGCATTGATGTCCCATCCTGGATGAGCTGCATTACCTGAGCCACTTGTGTGGGTTGTAGACTCCGTCTCATGCTACCACTAGAGTGAAAGCACCGCCAGCATTCAAAAGTGACCAAAACATCAGCCAGGAAGCAGAGGAACTGAGAAGTGGTCTGTGGTCACCACCTGCAGAACCACTCCTTTATTAGGGGTGTCTTGCTAATTGCCTATAATTTCCACCTGTTGTCTGTTCCATTTCCACAACAGCATGTGACATTTATTATCAATCAGTGTTGCTTCCTAAGTGGACAGTTTGATTTCACAGAAGTGTGATTGACTTGGAGTAACATTGTGTTGTTTAAGTGTTCCCTTTATTTTTTTGAGCAGTGTGTATGTATATCTATCTATCTATCTATCTATCTATCTATCTATCTATCTATCTATCTATCTATCGATCTATCGATCTATCGATCTATCGATCTATCGATCTATCGATCTATCTATCTGGAACTGTCCCCAACTATACAGGAGTCCTTTCCTCCCCCAGTCTCTCCCCTGTGTGCTGCCATTCTCGCAGCTTTATGGGACTCCTACAGCTGGTGATCAATCAGCCCTTGATTACTCACCAGCCCCAATTAGACCTGGCCGGAGAGCCTGTCGAGACCTGGCACGTCCAGCAGAGGGAGCCATCGCCTCAAATCAAATCAAATTTTATTTGTCACATACACATGGTTAGCAGATGTTAATGCGAGTGTAGCGAAATGCTTGTGCTTCTAGTTCCGACAATGCAGTAATAACCAACAAGTAATCTAACTAACAATTTCAAAACTACTGTCTTATATCAAATCAAATCAAATCAAATTTATTTATATAGCCCTTCGTACATCAGCTGATATCTCAAAGTGCTGTACAGAAACCCAGCCTAAAACCCCAAACAGCAAGCAATGCAGGTGTAGAAGCACGGTGGCTAGGAAAAACTCCCTAGAAAGGCCAAAACCTAGGAAGAAACCTAGAGAGGAACCAGGCTATGTGGGGTGGCCAGTCCTCTTCTGGCTGTGCCGGGTGGAGATTATAACAGAACATGGCCAAGATGTTCAAATGTTCATAAATGACCAGCATGGTCGAATAATAATAAGGCAGAACAGTTGAAACTGGAGCAGCAGCACAGTCAGGTGGAAGTTGAAACTGGAGCAGCAGCATGGCCAGGTGGACTGGGGACAGCAAGGAGTCATCATGTCAGGTAGTCCTGGGGCATGGTCCTAGGGCTCAGGTCAGTTGAAACTGGAACAGCAGCATGGCCAGGTGGACTGGGGACAGCAAGGAGTCATCATGTCAGGTAGTCCTGGAGCTCAGGTCCTAGGGCTCAGGTCCTCCGAGAGAGAGAAAGAAAGAGAGAAGGAGAGAATTAGAGAACGCACACTTAGATTCACACAGGACACCGAATAGGACAGGAGAAGTACTCCAGATATAACAAACTGACCCCAGCCCCCGACACATAAACTACTGCAGCATAAATACTGGAGGCTGAGACAGGAGGGGTCAGGAGACACTGTGGCCCCATCCGAGGACACCCCGGACAGGGCCAAACAGGAAGGATATAACCCCACCCACTTTGCCAAAGCACAGCCCCCACACCACTAGAGGGATATCTTCAACCACCAACTTACCATCCTGAGACAAGGCTGAGTATAGCCCACAAAGATCTCCACCACGGCACAACCCAAGGGGGTTATACATAGTGTAAGGGGATAAAGAATATGTACATAAGGATATATGAATGAGTGATGGTACAGAGCAGCATAGGCAAGATACAGTAGATGGTATCGAGTACAGTATATACATATGAGATGAGTATGTAAACAAAGTGGCATAGTTAAAGTGGCTAGTGATACATGTATTACATAAGGATGCAGTCGATGATATAGAGTACAGTATATACGTATGCATATGAGATGAATAATGTAGGGTAAGTAACATTATATAAGGTAGCATTGTTTAAAGTGGCTAGTGATATATTTACATCATTTCCCATCAATTCCCATTATTAAAGTGGCTGGAGTTGAGTCAGTGTCAGTGTCAGTGTGTTGGCAGCAGCCACTCAATGTTAGTGGTGGCTGTTTAACAGTCTGATGGCCTTGAGATAGAAGCTGTTTTTCAGTCTCTCGGTCCCAGCTTTGATGCACCTGTACTGACCTCGCCTTCTGGATGATAGCAGGGTGAACAGGCAGTGGCTCGGGTGGTTGATGTCCTTGATGATCTTTATGGCCTTCCTGTAACATCGGGTGGTGTAGGTGTCCTGGAGGGCAGGTAGTTTGCCCCCGGTGATGTGTTGTGCAGACCTCACTACCCTCTGGAGAGCCTTACGGTTGAGGGCGGAGCAGTTGCTGTACCAGGCGGTGATACAGCCCGCCAGGATGCTCTCGATTGTGCATCTGTAGAAGTTTGTGAGTGCTTTTGGTGACAAGCCAAATTTCTTCAGCCTCCTGAGGTTGAAGAGGCGCTGCTGCGCCATCTTCACGATGCTGTCTGTGTGAGTGGACCAATTCAGTTTGTCTGTGATGTGTATGCCGAGGAAACTTAAAACTTGCTACCCTCTCCACTACTGTTCCATCGATGTGGATAGGGGGTGTTCCCTCTGCTGTTTCCTGAAGTCCACAATCATCTCCTTAGTTTTGTTGACGTTGAGTGTGAGGTTATTTTCCTGACACCACACTCCGAGGGCCCTCACCTCCTCCCTGTAGGCCGTCTCGTCGTTGTTGGTAATCAAGCCTACCACTGTTGTGTCGTCCGCAAACTTGATGATTGAGTTGGAGGCGTGCGTGGCCATGCAGTCGTGGGTGAACAGGGAGTACAGGAGAGGGCTCAGAACGCACCCTTGTGGGGCCCCAGTGTTGAGGATCAGCGGGGAGGAGATGTTGTTGCCTACCCTCACCACCTGGGGGCGGCCCGTCAGGAAGTCCAGTACCCAGTTGCACAGGGCGGGGTCGAGACCCAGGGTCTCAAGCTTGATGACGAGCTTGGAGGGTACTATGGTGTTGAATGCCGAGCTGTAGTCGATGAACAGCATTCTCACATAGGTATTCCTCTTGTCCAGATGGGTTAGGGCAGTGTGCAGTGTGGTTGAGATTGCATCGTCTGTGGACCTATTTGGGCGGTAAGCAAATTGGAGTGGGTCTAGGGTGTCAGGTAGGGTGGAGGTGATATGGTCCTTGACTAGTCCCTCAAAGCACTTCATGATGACGGAAGTGAGTGCTACGGGGCGGTAGTCGTTTAGCTCAGTTACCTTAGCTTTCTTGGGAACAGGAACAATGGTGGCCATCTTGAAGCATGTGGGAACAGCATACTGGTATAGGGATTGATTGAATATGTCCGTAAACACACCAGCCAGCTGGTCTGCGCATGCTCTGAGGGCGCGGCTGGGGATGCCGTCTGGGCCTGCAGCCTTGCGAGGGTTAACACGTTTAAATGTCTTACTCACCTCGGCTGCAGTGAAGGAGAGACCGCATGTTTTCGTTGCAGGCCGTGTCAGTGGCACTGTATTGTCCTCAAAGCGGGCAAAAATGTTATTTAGTCTGCCTGGGAGCAAGACATCCTGGTCCATGACTGGGCTGGATTTCTTCCTGTAGTCCGTGATTGACTGTAGACCCTGCCACATGCCTCTTGTGTCTGAGCCGTTGAATTGAGATTCTACTTTGTCTCTGTACTGACGCTTAGCTTGTTTGATGGCCTTGCGGAGGGAACAGCTGCACTGTTTGTATTCGGTCATGTTACCAGACACCTTGCCCTGATTAAAAGCAGTGGTTCGCGCTTTCAGTTTCACGCGAATGCTGCCATCAATCCACGGTTTCTGGTTAGGGAATGTTTTAATCGTTGCTATGGGAACGACATCTTCAACGCACGTTCTAATGAACTCGCACACCGAATCAGCGTATTCGTCAATATTGTTATCTGACGCAATACGAAACATATCCCAGTCCACGTGATGGAAGCAGTCTTGGAGTGTGGAGTCAGCTTGGTCGGACCAGCGTTGGACAGACCTCAGCGTGGGAGCCTCTTGTTTTAGTTTCTGTCTGTAGGCAGGGATCAACAAAATGGAGTCGTGGTCAGCTTTTCCGAAAGGGGGGCGGGGCAGGGCCTTATATGCGTCGCGGAAGTTAGAGTAACAATGATCCAAGGTCTTTCCACCCCTGGTTGCGCAATCGATATGCTGATAAAATTTAGGGAGTCTTGTTTTCAGATTAGCCTTGTTAAAATCCCCAGCTACAATGAATGCAGCCTCCGGATAAATGGTTTCCAGTTTGCAGAGAGTTAAATAAAGTTCGTTCAGAGCCATCGATGTGTCTGCTTGGGGGGGATATATACGGCTGTGATTATAATCGAAGAGAATTCTCTTGGTAGTTAATGCAGTCTACATTTGATTGTGAGGAATTCTAAATCAGGTGAACAGAAGGATTTGAGTTCCTGTATGTTTCTTTCATCACACCATGTCACTTTAGCCATAAGGCATACGCCCCCGCCCCTCTTCTTACCAGAAAGATGTTTGTTTCTGTCGGCGCGATGCGTGGAGAAACCCGTTGGCTGCACCGCCTCAGATAGCGTCTCTCCAGTGAGCCATGTTTCCGTGAAGCAAAGAACGTTACAGTCTCTAATGTCCCTCTGGAATGCTACTCTTGCTCGGATTTCATCAACCTTGTTGTCAAGAGACTGGACATTGGCAAGAAGAATGCCAGGGAGTGGTGCACGGTGTGCCCGTCTCCGGAGTCTGACCAGAAGACCGCCTCGTTTCCCTCTTTATCGGAGTCGTTTTTTGGGTCGCTGCATGGAATCCACTCCGTTACACTGGTTGTAAGGCAGAACACAGGATCCGCGTCGCGAAAAACATATTCTTGCTCGTACTGATGGTGAGTTGACGCTGATCTTATATTCAGTAGTTCTTCTCGACTGTATGTAATGAAACCTAAGATGACCTGGGGTACTAATGTAAGAAATAACACGTAAAAAAACAAAAAACTGCATAGTTTCCTAGGAACGCAAAGCGAGGCGGCCATCTCTGTCGGCGCCGGAAGTATAAGATGTATACTCCGTTTGTCAACAGGCCTTGACGAGTCTCCCCTGGTGGATGACCTGCTGTACGCCACAATATGCACGGAGTACCAGAGAGCAGTATCATTTCATCCAATTGATAAGACTAGAAACATATAGTTTGGAGATTTACCTGCAGAAGAGCATCACATTTTAAACTTACAATGGTAAGTACTGTTGAGATAATTGGTTTATGCCTTAAAATTAAGATGCACCAGTTAGTTTATATACAGTTCAGACAGCCAATGCATTTCTCAGTCTGTAAAGTATGGCTTGGGGTTGTCTCCACAGGACTTCTGCTCTGCATCACAGCAAACCAGAAGCCCCAGCTCATGGATCACCCTCATCCTCCTGTACTCAAGTAAGAAACACATTTCAATAGATCGATGCATTTCTAAAATCCCACTCATGTAAACTCATTCATGTACTGTATTTCAATATGGACCTTTTTGTCATTCCTCAGTTGTCACCATGTGCACTAGAGTAGAGGGCTGGTCCTACCATCACTCCAACAAAACTATGAGCCTTACGTAGCAAGTTAGCAATGACATTTTGTTGTTGACCAAATCCATCTCATTGACCTTCATACTAAAATTCCTCACTTCATGGGCTTATTTTCATGGACAGATTTTGGGCTGAGTAAAACCTCTCACTTCACCTCTTCCTCTCTGTTTAAACTCAGTCAATTTACACATTTACACACAATACTAAAACAGTATAGACTGAGTTTAAATGGAGAGAATGTGGTGAAGTGAGAGGTTTTACTCAGCCCGAGTGTACAAAATCTTTAGAACACCTGCTCTTTCCATGACAAAGACTGACCAGGTGAATCCAGGTGAAAGCTCTCACTTATTGATGTCACTTGTTAAATCAACTTCAATCAGTGTAGACGAAGGGGAGGAGACAGGTTAAATAAGGATTTTTAAGCCTTAAGACAATTGGATTGTATCTGTGTGCCATTCAGAGGGTTAATGTGCAAGCCAAAATATTTAAGTGCCTTTGAATGGGGTACGGTAGTATGTGCCAGGCGCACTGGTTTGAATGTGTCAAGAACTGCAACGCTGCTGGGTTTTTCACGCTCAACAGTTTCCCGTGTATCAAGAATGGTCCACCACCCAAAGGACATCCAGCCAACTTGAAACAACTGTGGGAAGCATTGGAGTCAACATAAGCCAGCATCCCTGTTGAATGCTTTCGACACCTTGTAGAGTCCATGTCAAACGAATTGAGGCTGTCCTGAGGGCAACTCCGTGGGGGGTAACTCAATATATATATATATATATATATATATTAATATACCGTTTAACAGATGCTTTTATCCAAAGCGAGTTGCAGTCATGCGGGCATCCATTTTACCTATAGGTCTTATCTCCTTATGGATGTCTGCCACACACATGAGCTCTCCAACGACAATCATTTTCATTATTTCATCCACAATTGTTTGTTACCTTTTGTGGTATTTTAATATACTAACCACTGTGTCCTTCTCTCAGCTGTCCAGTGCCCCTCTCCTGTGGTTCCTCTGGGGGGTCAGGTCAGCTGTGAGGCCCCCTCACATCCCTGGGGCTCTGTCTGCAACTTCAGCTGTGATGAGGGTTACGATCACCAGGGGGCCCCAAACATGCAGTGTTCACGGTCAGGGGAGTGGAGCGCTGAAACACCTACCTGCACAGGTATGTTATAACCTCTGTTACTCTCTCTACTGAATAATCTGTGAGACACAACCAAATTGAAATTCTGTGAGACAACCAACCTGGATATTCGCTGGTCATCAGGACAATGCATCATGAATGCATATCCTACATAAATGGGCAACCAAAATTCGACCATTCTTGAGAGGGTTGTAATCAGTGATGTGACCAATCAGTTGATTCAGATTGTTTGACTGTTTTCCTCTGTTGTTCCTTGTTTCCTCCAGCCACACCTGAGCCTCCATTGAACCCCACTATCCTAGGCCTGGCTGCAGGGGGCGCTGTGTCATTATCTGGCCATTCTCTGGCCGCATGGCTCCTCAAATGAATCAGACAGAAAGGTAAACACAGAAGAAGTCCCTTATCTTCTAAACTCACAGTCATTGGCAGGGAATAAGAAAGTTATAAGAAATTCAAAGATATCTCTGATTTGATTCAGAATGGCTTTTTCTTACTTGTCAATACTCATCAATATGCTCTTCATTGCCTCCTTCCAGCTAACAAGATTGATCTGAACAGCACCTCAGACATTGAGGAACCTTTACAGACCTACAGGAACAGCATTGACAGCCTGATATAGAGACCAGCAGGAACAACAGCAGGAACAACAGCAGGAATAACAGCAGGAACAACAGCAGGAATAACAGCAGGAACAACAGCAGGAACAACAGCAGGAACAACTGCAGGAATAACAGCAGGAATAACAGCAGGAATAACAGCAGGAACAACAGCAGGAACAACTGCAGGAACAACAGCAGGAACAACATCAGGAATAACAGCAGGAACAACAGCAGGAACAACTGCAGGAACAACAGCAGGAATAACTGCAGGAACAACTGCAGGAACAACAGCAGGAACAACAGTCGGAACAGGCTGGCTCTCTTTTCAAAGAAGATCTGCTGGTCACCTGGATCACAGTTCCTCAGTATTGTAATGTAGTAGGTTAGATAGCCTTGAATCGTCTGACTGGGAGAGAGGTGCTACGTTGAGTATACAGAATCATCTGTTCTCATGATGGTCCTACAGAAAATGTATTTTTCTCCCTAAGGGAGTTTTGTATTGAACAAATTGTTCACCACTGGCTGGTATATGACCACAAGTGGACACATTTCTTATGATACTGATTTTGACAGCTATTTTATACAAACTACAGAAAGTTATATATTGTCTTCCCCTGTATAATTATTTGTATTATCATAAATATATTTTTATGATTTTACAAAACTGTGAAATCAATGCCTTTCAGTATTTAAGTTATATTTATTTTTAAACCACAGTCTGTGTGTTACAGAATTCAATTTGATGTTGAAAAAGTGTCCTTTTAAATATAATAAATGTTTCAAACATTGTCAATAATGTTCTTATTTTTTCCATTATTTTCTGTCTGATGCTTTATATTATAGCTGTAAATAAATAGTCCGTGGCTATCTGAGTTCAAATATACCAACAGAGAGCAACATTACTTCAAATACACCAGTAGAATAAGAATAGGTAGAGTGGTACGAAAGGACCCCAAGAGGGCTTCGCTAAGCCCCACGCCCCCTTGGTTACTTTAGCAACCTCTGACATTTTCCCAGGAATCCCAAATCCCCTTTCAACCACTGGCAAAATCCCCTCCGAATGATCCCAATCTGTGTTTCTAATGAACAATAAATAAACACAGACTACCCCTTACAAAGCAGGAATCTCTTTGGTATTTTGTGTCAGACTGTCATTACAATTGCTTCACAGAAACCTGGTAAAATGATGTGTGTAGTGCAGCTAGCCATTAAATGGCTCTGAATTCACCTTCAGCATACAGTCAAAGCTATAACCACAGAAAGCACATGATGAAGATAGGCAGAAACTGCTTCTCCTATAGAAATCCCTGATAACACTCATAGGAGATGTCATTGCAATAGTGGCTGGCTAAGCTCATATGTAGAAACACATCATTGGGTCTAACGGTCTTCTCACACCAAACTGTGCATGTGTAGGCCATCAAATCAAATACACTCCTTTGATATAAAGTTGTTTTTGACAAAAAAGAAAACACGTCAGTTTGTAACTTTCACAAGGTTGGAGTAATAACATCCTCAACTACTTATTTAAAAAAATAGTTACTCTGCTATAACCACCTTTGGTGCTAATTAGGGCACTCAAATCATATCTACAGCAGATGGGATGTCGACAGCAGATGGGAGTTGTATTCATAACATTTCTAACTAGCTAACATACATTTTGAGAGCAAGTTATTGTGAGGACAGATGCTGGGAGACAAGAAGCAAGTACAGGGAGTGAACATTTAATAAATAAACGACATGAAGGACAGATATAGGGTAGTGTAACCGATGTGACATGGCTAGGTAGTTAGCGGTGGTGCTCGCTAATAGCGTTTCAATCGGTGACGTCACTCGCTCTGAGACCTTGAAGTAGTTTTTCCCCTTGCTCTGCAAGGGCTGTGGCTTTTGTGGAGTAATGGGTAAAGATGCTTCGAGGGTGGCTGTTGTTGATGTGTGCAGAGGGTCCATGGTTCAAGCCCAGGTAGGGGTGAGGAGAGGGACAGAAGCTATACTGTTACATTGAGGATGTTGACCTGGATCACTGGTTGCTGTGGAAAAGGAGGAGGTCAAAAGTGGGCGTGAGTGTAACCGTTGTGAAATGGTTAGCAGTGGTGCGCACTAACAGCGTTTTCGATCAGTGACGTCACTCGCTCTGAGACCTTGATGTAGTTGTTCCCCTTGCTCTGCAAGGGCTGTGGCTTTTGTGGAGCGATAGGTAACAATGCTTTGAGGGTGGCTGTTGTTGATGTGTGCAGAGGGTCCCTGGTTTGAGCCCAGGTAGGAGTGAGGAGAGGGACGGAAGCTATACTGTTACAAGGGCAATCAACAAAGTGAAGGAGTCCAGGTTAGTCCAATGAGCACTGATGCGCGTAATGATGGTGATAGGTGTGCGTAATGATGGACCGGCTGAGGCGTGGGAGCCCAACGAGCCAGCTGAGCTGTCGGAGCACGACGAGTTGGCTGAGGCGTGGGAGACCGACGATCCTGCTGAGCCGGGGAGCCTGACGAGCCGGCTGAGACATGACGTTGGATGGGAGCCTGCCGAGCCAACCAAGACAAGGAAACTTTTCGAACAGCTAAGGCGTGGAAGCCTGACAAGCCAGGTGATATACCCCGGTTTCTTCGGCAGCGGCAACCAGACCCGACGTAACCAACGACGTCACCAACAACAAACAATTCTAAAAACTCCCTGATGCTTCAAATATGGGTGTCAGCATTCTGTGAGGACAGACATTGGGAGATGAGAAGGAAGTATAGGGAGTGAATATTTCATAAATTACCGACATGAAACAAACAAGGACGGTGTCTGGACAGGGGAAAACAAAACGACAATAATGCTGACAGGGGTAACAAACTGAGGAACAGACAGATATAGAGGGGCAATCAACAAAGTGAAGGACTCCAGGTGAGTCCAATGAGCGCTAATGCGCGTAATGATGGTGACAGGTATGCGTAATGATGGGCAGCCTGGCATACTCGAGCTCCAGAGAGGGGGAGTTGGAGCAGGCATGACAGTTATATTATATTAAGTGGTTAGCTAGCTAGGGTTGGCAACGTTTTGTGGCCAATGAGACTGAGAGCTAGCAAACCAGCTGATCTACCAAATAATGTAACAAAGTATCATTTAGGATTTGAAAAAAATTATCCAACAGGCTCTGTATTTCAGGAATCACAGTATCAAGTAATCCTGCTAAACTGTTCAGTGATTTAGCCATTTAAACATGATTTGTTTTTATGAAAATAGCCCTAACTGGCTTTCATACGATTTAAAGGTGAGCTCAACTTGTTTGAGGTGTTGGACTCAATTACATTTCCTATCCATTGGAACACTGTTAATGAATGCATCATGGTGGCGGTGGGGTTATGGTATGGGCAGGCATAAGCTACAGACAACAAACACAATTGTATTTTATGGACGGAAATTTGAATGCACAGAGATGATGTGACGAGATCCTGAGACCCATTGTCATGCCATTCATCCGCTGCGATCATCTCATGTTTCAGCATGATAATGCACAGCCCCATGTCGCAAGGATCTGTACACAATTCAGAGAAAGCAGAAACTGTCCCAGTTCTTCTATGGCCTGCATACTCTCGTGGAAATTTCCTGTATTTACCAAATCATGAGAGCAAACCACACACAAGTCAGAGTTAGTTATCACAAAGTCCATCTTTAATTATATGAGCTCCATCACAACCCTGTGACTCTCAGATCAATTCAGTGTCTATAAACGAATTCTCTGAGAGTCCCTTACACATTGCAACTAAGATCCTTTATAGCAAAGACACACATAGCCAGACAGCATTGGCATAATTTATCGTTCAGCTTTGTCTCCTAAACTATGTCCTTTTCTCAAACTCAGAACCTAAACAAATCCTCCATATCAACAGGCCATATATCAATCCATCCTATCTTGACAAGATCACAGAGACTGGCACACAGACATTGTGGAGCCAAGAGATACACGCTTGACCTCTCCCCCCCTCTCTCCGGCCCAAGCAACTTAGTCTTGACAGAGAACAGATACTGCAACCCCGCCACAGTATTATACAAACACATTCTGATGAGAAGTAACTTACAAACATATGATGAACACTAAAACATCTTACCTATGTTACCAACTAATTCTGATTATTCCCCAACAATACTCATCAGACATGTCATCAATTGAGCATGTTTGGGATGCTCTGGATCGACGTGTATAACAGCGTGTTCCAGTTCCTGCCAATATCCAGCAAATTCGCACAGCCATTGAAGACGAGTGGGACAACATTCCACAGGCCACAATCAACAGCCTTGATCAACTCTATGCAAAGGAGATGTGTCTCACTGCATAAGGCAAATGGTGGTCACACCCAGTGGCGATTTTAGCATGTAAATCTTGGTGGGGCAAAACCTAAAATAACTGGGATGCATGCCAGTAAAGCCACTACACAACACAACACTAAACAATACATTAATTGCACTGTAACGGTGACAAATGGTGACAACAAACTGTTAGTGCCTACATAAAGCTGTCCCAACATCTTACCACTGCTACACCTGGTTATCAGCGGAGTTTTGTCTGGCAGCGAAACAGTTCATTCAGCCTCATTTACTGCCTTTTAAAGAAACATAGCTTTTATGGCTGACTTGCTTAAACAAATGTGGTTTCTAATGACAATTGTGAAGTACAAGTAATCTGTAATTTCGATTAAGACATTAATGTGCTAGCTTGGACGGACAATATATAACTATATATGTTTTTCATACTTTCGAAATGTACAGAACATGGGCTGTTCTTACAGTATTCTCCCTGTACACCAAGTCAGAACAGCAGATGAAATTAAGAGGGGTAAATAGACCAAATTATTAGAGTGAGGCACAATGGGCAAAAATTTAATTTTGTTTTATTTAACCTTTATTTAAACAGGAAGTCGCATTGAGATTAAAAATCTATTTTACAAGAGAGCCCTGTACTCATTAAAAATAAAAACAGAATATTAAAGCAACATACACATGTTTATAAAACAATATAATTCAGCACAATAAAAAACAAACATTTAATAAAAGCAATCAACTGCAACTACGTAGAGGTCGTCAATCAATCATTTAAACTTCCTGAGTGACATCAGCACATCTATCTGCAGTGAACTCTGCAGATTGTTCCACAAATTAGGGGCAAAAAAACTAAACGCAGATTTTCCCAAATCTGTGGAGACCGGAGGATCTCTAGTTGTATCTGTTCCTGTGAACAGGTTTGATAACTTATGATTCTTAACTTTATTAATGATGTTACATATAGAGGGAGTTTCTGTCAGATTGCTTTGTAAATAAATAAAAGAGAATGCAGCTTTCTTCTTACAGACAGAGAGGTTCATCCCAGATGTTTATACAGACATTCTTCTTACAGACAGAGAGGTTCATCCCACATGTTTATACAGACATTCTTCTTACAGACAGAGAGGTTCATCCCACATGTTTATACAGACTTTCTTCTTACAGACAGAGAGGTTCATCCCACATGTTTATACAGACTGTCTTCTTACAGACAGAGAGGTCCATCCCACATTTTATACAGACTACAATGATGAATCCTAAAATTGTCCCCTGTGATAAAACGTATTGCTGAATGGTAGACTGTTAGTGGAATTCTAAATTCCTCTGTAGTATTTCCCAATCAGAATTATTACTCTGTCAATGCATTCTAAAGGGATTGTAAGACCCAATATTTTTATAAGAAATGGACAGAGTTAAAAGTCAGGTAACAGCGTTTAATTCAAGAGAGTACTGAAGCAAAATACAAAGAACCTTACATTTTAAAGAGACAACATAAAATGACATCATCAGTTTCCCACACCCTCTCCGATCCACACAATAGCGCAGTGTTTTCATGTCCGGAGATGTCTTCTACTCCCCTCATAAACCAAACATTCCAATCTGTCTAAAAGATATCTTCTCCTCCACTAATGGAATATCAAGGACCATTCTTATCCGTCAGAAAAGATATATCATCCCTCTCCCTTAAACTTCCCGCAAGGTACAGACAATTAATTTGTTTTACTTACATTTTCAGTAACAGCTTAACCAAGAACCCATACATTTCATACCATAACATAATAGTATTAGAATAAATGGTTCTTAAATAAATGTATACATAATTAATCATTTCAACTATAATTTCCTCCAACATAGACTGTGTCCAAGGGTTTTAAAACAGAGGTTGTGCCGCATGCATGTAAACAATATCACCAACATCCAATACAGGGAGAGGCGTTGTTTGAACAATCATTCTCCCATTTGTAATACTAAGGCTTGATTTATTTCGATATAAAAAAACTATCTTGGATCTTAACTTCTTTGTCAGATTTTTTATATGTATTACGAATGACAACTAACATCTTACAACACAACATAGACTTAGTATTACTTAGCTACATATCTCCCTGGCATATTACATAATTTATGCAGCAGCATACTATACATTGTTGGACTCACCTTGTTGTGCTGTGTTCACTTCAACAGGAAAGTGGTGCGGCGGTCCTTCGAGGGAAAATTTTGTCATCAAAGTCTGGCATTCTCTGGATTTATGGGTCTTTCAAAACAACTGGAGGCTGGATTTACAATCCTGAGTTGGATGACTGTTCGAAACGTATTTTCCAAGTTGGAGCTAATTTATTCCCGACTTCCCAGTTGTCTTGAACTCACTGAAGTCAAAGTTTTCGCACTTCCAAGTTAACAGTTATTGGGAGCGAGGCACAAATCATGCTTCATTGACAGCATGGCCAATGTCGAATGTTTATCATTTTAAACTTGGAAAAGAGCCCCTTAATCCCAGATTTGGGACCACACAGCCACTGTCACTGATTCCTTCCAAACCAATCGCTGAATTTGCGATTTCCAACTTGTTTTGTAATGTTTATGTCCAATGGTGAATGAGCACCGATACACATTTAATCTATAATTTCTCTTTCTCTTGACAAGGATTAAAAAGGATTTGTCAGTAGATTGTCGGGTTGATTCATGATGACTGCTAGCTAAGATTTTGAAAGTATGATGTTGACATGATCAGTCCAATCAAAGCTACCTGTAGATATAACGTGATTTGACGTCATTTTATCTGTGGCTAATGACCTTGAGCCTTCTTGGACGGGCACTTCTCATGTAAGTCTATGGCAGCACCCAAAAGGGCTAGACATTTCAAGGTTTTCTCTTAGACTTTGGGGTGACGTAGTGTCCACATGAGTGACAGAACACTGAGCCAATCACGGCGCAATGCTCCATATTTTCTGCTGGCTTGCCCCACCACCACAGAGAGCACTGAGCTAGGCTGAAACACCTGCATTTTTCTGCCTTACTCAAGAAAACAAAAAAGAGCCCATGTTTGTATGTGGCTTTTTTAATTCAAATAAGTTTGCAAACTGATATGTGACACGTATTAATGCCAAAATAACATGCAAAATAACATGCAAAACAGGCAAGCCACACCCTCCCACCAAAACATTTTCATAACATTTTTTTCCCAAAAATGTGGGGCTCAAAACATGAATGACGGGTCACTACTGGTCACACCAGACACTGACTGGTTGTCTGATCCATGGCCCGGCATTCTTTTTAAGGTATCTGTGACCAACAGATGCATATCTGTAGTCCAAAGATTAAGGCCTCAATTGACGGATTTCCTTGTATGAACTGTACAATCTTTGAAATTGTTGCATGTTGTGTTCATATTTTTCTTCAGTGTAGATGATACAGTATCTGTCACCTCATCAGTCACACCTGGACTTCATTACTACCTTGATTACTTACCATTTCAATCTAAAGCCTGCAGGGTAGCCTGGTGGTTAGAGCGTTGGCTTAGTAATTGAAAGGTTGAAAGTTCAAATCCACATGCTGACAAGTAAAAATCTGTTGTTCTTTCCCTGAACAGGCAGTTAACCCATTGTTATTGAAAATAAGACTTTGTTCTTACCTGACCTGCCTAGTTAAATAAAATAATTCTAGCCTGAAAGCTAACCCTCATTCTGGCTTTCACCAGCTGTCTTTCATCCTAGCCTGAGAGCTAACCCTCATACAGGCCGTCTTTCATCCTAGCCTGAGAGCTAACCCTCATACAGGCTTTAACCGGCCGTCTTTCATCCTAGCCTGAGAGCTAACCTTCCTACAGGCCGTCTTTCATCCTATCCTGAGAGCTAACCCTCATACAGGCCGTCTTTCATCCTAGCCTGAAAGCTAACCCTCATACAGGCTTTAACTGGCCGTCTTTCATCCTAGCCTGAAAGCTAACCCTCATACAGGCTTTAACCGGCCGTCTTTCATTCTAGCTTGAGAGCTAACCCTCATACAGGCTTTAACTGGCCGTCTTTCATCCTAGCCTGAAAGCTAACCCTCATACAGGCTTTAACCGGCCGTCTTTCATCCTAGCCTGAGAGCTAACACTCATACAGGCCGTCTTTCATCCTAGCCTGAGAGCTAACCCTCATACAGGTTTTCTTCTTTCATAATAACAACCATATTTGCAGCATAACATAGATTTTTTGGTAAAGTCCATGCTTCCACATCTCCCTTTTCTGGTTAAACATCTACAGGGAATATCAATGAAATAGCTTTGAAGATATCAACATCCTGCCCTTTTCCTCTGCATTTACAGTGTACGCCAACCTTTACAACAACCGTTATGACTACTAAAAATGTCACTGAAGTTACCAAGCAACACTGTGTATGATTACATTATTAAGTGGTTATACTCAAACATAAACTGTTGGAAAGTGATTATTTATCATCCTGTTATTGCTCATAACTGAGTCATCCTAATTAGAATCCATTAGGGATTATCAAACCTTTATCAGACGCCATGTTGAGATCTCTGTTTCCTCACCGGCAGTATTAACGTCTTGGCCTAAGGAATGGGGGAACTTCTAGGAGTTAAATAACCAGTTCTGCTGACGTAGATGTTCAGAGTGTAAGTGAGTCCATTCAGGAAGGATGTGAGCCATAGTAGTCAGTGCAGGCAGCCAACAGGAGTCTATAGTGTTGTTTCCCATCACACAGACAGACAACCTGTCTGTCTCCCTGTATCCTCATGACAACTTGTCTGTCTTCCTGTATCCTCATGACAACCTGTCTGTCTTCCTGTATCCTCATGACAAGTTGTCTTTCTCCCTGTATCCTCATGACAACTTGTCTGTCTTCCTGTATCCTCATGACAACCTGTCTGTCTCCCTGTATCCTCAAGACAACCTGTCTGTCTCCCTGTATCCTCAAGACAACCTGTCTGTCTCCCTGTATCCTCAAGACAACCTGTCTTTCTCCCTGTATCCTCTCAAGCTGTGCATATCCTTTAATAAAAATGCAAAAACACAGTAATGGGTTAGTCAAATTCTACACACTGTTATAACAAAACCTAATTCAATGAAATTAACTTGAAATAGAGGTTGACTTGACATAGTATATTTCTCAACTGTTTAGCTTACAAAATGATGACTAGTTAATAGTTTATACACCCCACTCTTCATGACAACAAATGCTTGATGTGGTGTTAGCCAGACATTTCAAAGGAGTGAAAGAGACATTTCAACACCAGCTCAGTATCTGTGAGTCTCTGCCCAGGCCAGAGGCTGTTGTTGATGTGAGCTTCCTGCTACCTCATGTTTTGTTTCCTGTTGCAGCCTGGGCTTTGGGCTCTGAGAAACCATTATCTGTCTGACCGACACAATAGGATAGAGTCCAGATATCTAAAAGAGGGAGGGAGAAAGAGGGAGAAAGTTTGCAAGTTGGAAATTCCAGAGTATCTGATTCATGCCCAGGCAGTATCATAACGATGAATTCCGGTCTTTGGCCGTTGTTGTAGTGTGGGTTGGTGTATATATATGTATGCACAGAGTACCAGAGAGCAGTATCATTTCATCCACTGGATAAGACATAGAAACATATCATTTGGAGATTTCCCTGCAAAAGAGCTTCACATTTTAATCTTACAATGGTAAGTACTGTTGAGATAATTGGTTTATGCCTTAAAATTAAGATGCACCAGTTAGTTTATATACATTTCAGACAGCCAATGCATTTCTCAGTCTGTAAGGTATTGCTTGATGTTGTCTCCACAGGACTTCTGCTCTGCATCACAGCAAACCAGAAGCCCCAGCTCATGGATCACCCTCATCCTCCTGTACTCAAGTAAGAAACACATTTCAATAGATCGATGCATTTCTAAAATCCCACTCATGTAAAGTCATTCATGTACTGTATTTCAATATGGACCTTTTTGTCATTCCTCAGTTGTCACCATGTGCACTAGAGTAGAGGGCTGGTCCTACCATCACTCCAACAAAACTATGAACTGGGACACTGCTAGAAAGTGGTGCACGGAGCACTACACTGACATGGTGGCCATCCAGAACCGTGGAGAGATCTCCCACCTTAACAGCATCCTGCCCAGGCAGACCAACTATTACTGGATAGGGATCCGTAAGGTGGACGACGTGTGGATCTGGGTGGGGACCAATAAGACCCTGACTAAAGAGGCAGAGAACTGGGCAGACGGGGAACCCAACAACGGGGGGAACAACGAGGACTGTGTGGAGATGTACATCAAGAGACAGGCGGACACAGGGAAGTGGAACGACGAGTCGTGTATGAAGAAGAAGACGGCTCTGTGCTTCACAGCCTCGTGTCAGAGCGACTCATGTTACCATGGAGAGTGTGTGGAGACCATCAACAGCCACCACTGTAAATGCTCTGAGGGCTTCTACGGAGAGCAGTGTGAACACGGTAAGCAAGCCCAGGATGATATAGTCCAAATATCTAATACAGGCAGTATGAAGCCAACAAGCCCAGGATATAGAAATTTTTTTTGATTTTTTTTTTATTTATTTCACCTTTATTTAACCAGGTAGGCAAATTGAGAACAAGTTCTCATTTACAAATGCAACCTGGCCAAGATAAAGCAAAGCAGTTCGACACATACAACGACACAGAGTTACACATGGAGTAAAAGGAGCAAAATAAATAAATAAAATAAAATAAATACAGTAGGGAAAGAGGTAGTTGTTTGGGCTAAATTATAGGTGGGCTATGTACAGGTCTAGTAATATGTGAGCTGCTCTGACAGCTCGTGCTTAAAGCTAGTGAGGGAGATAAGTGTTTCCAGTTTCAGAGATTTTTGTAGTTCGTTCCAGTCATTGGCAGCAGAGAACTGGAAGGAGAGGCGGCCAATGAAAGAATTGGTTTTGGGGGTGACCAGAGAGATATACTTGCTGGAGCGCGTGCTACAGGTGGGTGATGCTATGGTGACCAGCGAGCTGGGTACTTTACCTAGCAGGGTCTTGTAGATGACATGGAGCCAGTGGGTTTGGCGACGAGTATGAAGCGAGGGCCAGCCAACGAGAGCGTACAGGTTGCTGTTCCAGTTTCAACTGACCTGAGCCCTAGGACCATGCCCCAGGACTACCTGACATGATGACTCCTTGCTGTCCCCAGTCCACCTGGCCATGCTGCTGCTCCAGTTTCAACTTCCACCTGACTGTGCTGCTGCTCCAGTTTCAACTGTTCTGCCTTATTATTATTCGACCATGCTGGTCATTTATGAACATTTGAACATCTTGGCCATGTTCTGTTATAATCTCCACCCGGCACAGCCAGAAGAGGACTGGCCACCCCACATAGCCTGGTTCCTCTCTAGGTTTCTTCCTAGGTTTTGGCCTTTCTAGGGAGTTTTTCCTAGCCACCGTGCTTCTACACCTGCATTGCTTGCTGTTTGGGGTTTTAGGCTGGGTTTCTGTACAGCACTTTGAGATATCAGCTGATGTACGAAGGGCTATATAAATAAATTTGATTTGATTTGATTTGCAATGGTGGGTAGTATATGGGGCTTTGGTGACAAAACGGATGGCACTGTGATAGACTGCATCCAATTTGTTGAGTAGGGTATTGGAGGCTATTTTGTAAATGACATCACCGAAGTTGAGGATTGGTAGGATGGTCAGTTTTACAAGGGTATGTTTGGCAGCATGAGTGAAGGATGCTTTGTTGCGAAATAGGAAGCCAATTCTAGATTTAACTTTGGATTGGAGATGTTTGATGTGGGTCTGGAATGAGAGTTTACAGTCTAACCAGACACCTAGGTATTTGTAATTGTCCACGTATTCTAAGTCAGAGCTGTCCAGAGTAGTGATGTTGGACAGGCGGGCAGGTGCAGGCAGTGATCGGTTGAAGAGCATGCATTTAGTTTTACTTGTATTTAAGAGCAATTGCTGGGGGCAGAGGGTGGTCTATAGCAGGCGACAATTGAAGGCCACGGAAGGAGAGTTGTATGGCATTGAAGCTTGCCTGGAGGGTTGTTAACACAGTGTCCAAAGAAGGGCCAGAAGTATACAGAATGGTGTCGTCTGCGTAGAGGTGGATCAGAGACTCACCAGCAGCAAGAGCAACATCATTGATGTATACAGAGAAGAGAGTCGGTCCAAGAATTGAACCCTGTGGCACCCCCATAAAGACTGCCAGAGGTCCGGACAGCAGACCTTCCGATTTGACACACTGAACTCTATCAGAGAAGTAGTTGGTGAACCAGGCGGGTCAAGAGTGTCCCCCATTTGAAGAGGGGATGACCGCAGCTGCTTTCCAATCTTTGGGAATCTCAGACGACACGAAAGAGAGGTTGAACAGGCTAGTAATAGGGGTGGCAACAATTTTAGCAGATCATTTCAGAAAGAAAGGGTCCAGATTGTCTAGCCCGGCTGATTTGTAGGGGTCCAGATTTTGCAGCTCTTTCAGAGCATCAGCTGACTGGATTTGGGAGAAGGAGAAATGGGGAAGGCTTGGGCGAGTTGCTGTGGGGGGTGCAGTGCTGTTGACCGGGGTAGGGGTAGCCAGGTGGAAAGCATGGCCAGCCGTAGAAAAATGCTTATTGAAATTCTCAATTATAGTGGATTTATCAGTGGTGACAGTGTTTCCTATCTTCAGTGCAGTGGGCAGCTGGGAGGAGGTGTTCTTATTCTCCTTGGACTTTACAGTGTCCCAGAACTTTTTTGAGTTAGTGTTGCAGGAAGCAAATTTCTGCTTGAAAAAGCTAGCCTTGGCTTTTCTAACTGCCTGTGTATAATGGTTTCTAGCTTCCCTGAAAAGCTGCATATCACGGGAGCTGTTCGATGCTAATGCAGAACGCCATAGGATGTTTTTGTGTTGGTTAAGGGCAGTCAGGTCTGGGGGGAACCAAGGGCTATATCTGTTCCTGGTTCTAAATTTCTTGAATGGGGCATGCATATTTAAGATGGTTAGGAAGGCATTTAAAAAAAATAACCAGGCATCCTCTACTGACGGGATGAGATTAATATCCTTCCAGGATACCCCGGCCAGGTTGATTAGAAAGGCCTGCTCGCTGAAGTGTTTCAGGGAGCGTTTGACAGTGATGAGTGGAGGTCGTTTGACCGCTGACCCATTACGGATGCAGGCAATGAGGCAGTGATCGCTGAGATCTTGGTTGAAGACAGCAGAAGTGTATTTAGAGGCTAAGTTGGTTAGGATGATATCTATGAGGTTGCCCGTGTTTACGGCTTTGGGGAGGTACCTGGTAGGTTCATTGATAATTTGTGTAAGATTGAGGGCATCAATCTTAGATTGTAGGATGGCTGGGGTATTAAGCATGTTCCAGTTTAGGTCGCCTAGCAGCACGAGCTCTGAAGATGGATGGGGAGCAATCAGTTCACATATGGTGTCCAGAGCACAGCTGGGGGCAGAGGGTGGTCTATAGCAGGCGACAATGTGAGAGACTTGTTTTTAGAGAGGTGGATTTTTAAAAGTAGAAGTTTAAATTGTTTGGGTACAGACCTGGATAGTAGGACAGAACTCTGCAGGCTATCTTTGCAGTAGATTGCAACACCGCCCCATTTGGCAGTTCTATCTTGTCTGAAAATGTTGTAGTTTGGGATGAAAATTTCAGAATTTTTTGTGGTCTTCCTAAACCAGGATTCAGACACGGCTAAGACATCCGGGTTGGCAGAGTGTGCTAAAGCAGTGAATAAAACAAACTTAGGGAGGAGGCTTCTAATGTTAACATGCATGAAACCAAGGCTATTACGGTTACAGAAGTCATCAAAAGAGAGCGCCTGGGGGAATGGGAGTGGAGCAAGGCACTGCAGGACTACGATATAGTCCAATAATCTAAAACAGGCAGTATGAAACCAACTGCATTGTTCTTTTCTAAACGGTTCTGCACCGGTACCTTTCTGCGTTGTGTTCTGGTAAGGTGTAGGTGGAAGATAAGGCTCTGGACACAATTCAGATGGTTGTCTCTCTTTTAATGGCTGCATGGAATGGATACAGATACAGGGCAAACGTTACTGCTGCCATCTGGACTCCCATACAAGTATATGTGCCTCTCCTCATCACGCTCTGAGCAAACTCAGTAGTAAGAGTATCAACAAAAATACATTGTACAAAATGTGACATGTTCATGTTTTCAAAAGACTCATTACATTTTATAAATGTTGTACACCAATACACTAATAATTAGCCAATAAGTGCAAAATATTTCTTAGAGAGTGTACTATTGTACCATTATTAGCTGAAGCAAACTAATGGAGCAACAATGCCATTTTTTGACATGCCCGGGCAAGTAACAAAATGAGTGACAACAACGAACTAGGCACATTAAACATGAAATACAAAATGGTCACATTTCACAACACACCTGCATGGAATGGATACAGATACAAGGCTAAAGTTACTGCTGCTGTCTGGACTCCGTTAAAGTATATTTGCCTGATAAAAAGACAAAAGACAGCGTAGAAAACACACGAGAAAATCATTTTAAAAACTCACGATGTCTGTACCTGAAAGAGATCCTCTGCCGCCACAAAGCTAACGACAGTTGAGCTAGCCTTGCAAAGTTGCACTCTAACATTATCCCCATTCAAATGAATATATATTCCTATAAACAGTAATGCAACACTAAATCGGTGACGATATAATTTTTGCTTGACTTTTCTTGTGAATTTGTGAACATGTGCATTCCAAAGACCGTAACACCTACCTCTCCTCATCACGCTCTGAGCGAACTGAGGAGAAAGAGCCTGGCTCCCGTTGACGACATCACAGCATTAACACAATTTAGAAATACAATAAAATAATTCATTCTTGAAAGAAATGTAATATATCTTAAAATAACACATTAAAACACACTCAGGAATGGGATGCCATCTTGAAATCTCACAATCATTCCTTACCGGCAGTATTAACTTCTTGGCCTAAGGAATGGGGGAACTTCTAGGAGTTAAATAACCAGTTCTGCTGACGTAGATGTTCAGAGTGTAAGTGAGTCCAATCAGGAAGGATGTGAGCCATGGTAGTCAGTGCAGGCAGCCAACAGGAGTCTATAGTGTTGTTTCCCATCACACAGACAAGGTTGTCTGTCTCCCTGTATCCTCATGACAACTTGTCTGTCTCCCTGTATCCTCAAGACAACCTGTCTGTCTCCCTGTATCCTCATGACAAGTTGTCTTTCTCCCTGTATCCTCAAGATAACCTGTCTGACTCCCTGTATCTTCATGACAACTTGTCTGTCTCCCTGTATCCTCAAGACAACCTGTCTGTCTCCCTGTATCCTCATAATAAGTTTTCTTTCACCCTGTATCCTCAAGACAACCTGTCTGTCTCCCTGTATCCTCATGACAAGTTGTCTTTCTCCCTGTATCCTCAAGACAACCTGTCTGTCTCCCTGTATCCTCATGACAAGTTGTCTTTCTCCCTGTATCCTCAAGACAACCTGTCTGTCTCCCTGTATCCTCATGACAACCTGTCTGTCTCCCTGTATCCTCATGACAAAGTGTCTGTCTTCCTGTATCCTCACGACAACCTGTCTGTCTCACTGTATCCTCATGACAACCTGTCTGTCTCCCTGTATCCTCATGACAACCTGTCCGTCTCCCTGTATCCTCATGACAACCTGTCTGTCTCCCTGTATCCTCATGACAACCTGTCTGTCTTCCTGTATCCTCATGACAACCTGTCTGTCTCACCGTATCCTCATGACAACCTGTCTGTCTCCCTGTATCCTCAAGATAACCTGTCTGACTCCCTGTATCTTCATGATAACTTGTCTGTCTCCCTGTATCCTCACGACAACTTGTCTGTCCCCCTGTTTCCTTGTTACAACTTGTCTGTCTCCCTGTATCCTCATGACAAATTGTCTGACTCCCTGTTTCCTTGTTACAACCTGTCTGTCTACCTGTATCCTCATGACAACCTGTCTGTCTCCCTGTATCCTTTTTCAACTTGTCTGTCCCTGTATACTCATGGCAACCTGTCTGTCTCCCTGTCACGGTCCCTGCTAAAGCCAGTGTCAGTTGCTCTCACCCCAATGGGAATTTCTCCTTTGACTCGACGTGTCAGTATTCCTGTGAAGAGGGGTACCGGCTGAGCAGCTCCGGGCCTGTGAGATGCACAGCCTCAGAATCATGGTCAGAACAGCCTCCCACCTGTGAATGTAAGTATATCCTCTTATAAACCTTATAAATAAGGTGTTCTGGAAAGACTAATAACAGAAGAAAATAAGCTACAATTTGTCATAAACTTTTGATTTGTACTTTCTTTGAATTACTTCAGTGTCTTGCTATCGGTCTTTATACCAGTATGACAGCTTAGACCTCCTGTATTTCAGTTGTTGTGTATCTTGAGTAATGTCTTCATCGTGGCACATTTAGTCAGTTATTACGATCTGCCCTCTCCTCCCCAGTGGTCTTATGCAGTGAGCTGTATGAACCTGGGAAGGGTTCCATGGCCTGCTCCCATCCCCTGGGCTCCTTCAGCTACCTGTCCACCTGTACCTTTACCTGTGAGGAGGGCTATGAGAGGCTGGCCTCCAGCTCTGCTACCCTGCAGTGTGGAGCCTCGGGACAGTGGAACGACTCACAGCTGCAGTGTATTGGTGTGTACAGATACTGGATATCTGTAAACGTAGCCCCCATAACATGTTACATCAACTGTAGTTGCTATAAATATAAGAATGACACAGGACATTTTCCATTCAGAAATATCTAGGAGGGCAAATAGAGTTTTGTAATTGTATGACAGTAGAATTGTCTCTGGACACAGACTGACCACTGCACCACTCACTGTCTTGCAGCTGTAAGCTGCCCTACCCTCCAGCAGCCACAGGATGGCGCTATCAGCTGTGGAGAAGACTTCAACTATGGAAGCAGCTGTAACTTTAGCTGCTCTGAGGGTTATCTCCTCAAGGGGGCGATCACAGTGACCTGCACATCAGCTGCTGAGTGGAGTGAGGAGATACCACACTGTGAAGGTAAGGACAAACTTTTTTGCATCTTTAAAATAGACCTGATTTAAACCATTGTCTATATTGACAAGATAGACATATGACCACTCTAACAATGGAAAAACATGTCCAATATTAAGTAATTTTTCTCAAAGTTGCTGAAATGCTACGTGCGTCTACTTATATTAGTGCATTCGTAAAATAACATGTATTTATTTAACTTGGCAAGTCAGTTAAGAACAATTTGTTATTTACAATGAGATGCAGTGCCTTACACCGCTGCACCACTTGGGAGCTCCAAACTACCAGGGCCATAAACATAACATTACGAAACCTCTCTTCAATCAAATAAGCCTCACATAGCAAATTAGCAATGACATTTTTTGTTGACCAAATTCGACACCATCTCATTGACCTTCATACAAAATTTCCTCACTTCAGGGACTTATTTTCATAGACATATTTTGGGCAGAGTAAAACCTCTCACTTCAAATCTTCCTCTCTGTTTAAACTCAGTCAATTTACACACGATACTAAAACAGTATAGACTGAGTTTAAATAGAGAGAAAGTGGTGAAATGAGAGGTTTTACTCAGCCCGAGAGCACAAAATATTAAGAACACCTGCTCTTTCCATGACAAAGACTGACCAGGTGAATCTAGGTAAAGTTATGATCACTTATTGATGTCACTTGTTAAATCAACTTCAATCAGTGTAGATGAAGGGGAGGAGACAGGTTAAAGAAGGATTTTTAGCCTGAAGACAATTAGATTGTGTCTGTATGCCATTCAAAGGGTGAAAAGGCAAGCCAAAATATTTAAGTGCCTTTGAATGGGGTATGGTAGTGGGTGCCAGGCGCACCGGTTTGAATGTGTCAAGAACTGCAACGCTGCTGGGTTTTTCACGCTCAACAGTTTCCCGTGTATCAAGAATGGTCCACCACCCAAAGGACATCCAGCCAACTTGACAGAACTGAGGGAAACATCGGAGTCAACATGAGCCAGCAGCCCTGTGGAATGCTTTCGACGCCTTGTAGAGTCCATGTCCAATGAATTGAGGCTGTTCTGAGGGCAACTCCGTGGAGGGGGGTTACTCAATATATATATATATAAATATACCATTTAAAAGACGCTTTAATCCAAAGTGAGTTGCAGTCATGCGGTCATCCATTTTACCTATAGGTCTTATCTCCTTATGGATGTCTGCCACACACATGAGCTCTCCAACGACAATCATTTTCATTATTTCATCCACAACTGTTTGTTTCCTTTTGTGGTATTTTAATATACTAACCACTGTGTCCTTCTCTCAGCTGTCCAGTGCCCCTCTCCTGTGGTTCCTCTGGGGGGTCAGGTCAGCTGTGAGGCCCCCTCACATCCCTGGGGCTCTGTCTGCAACTTCAGCTGTGATGAGGGCTACGATCACCAGGGGGCCCCAAACATGCAGTGTTCACGGTCAGGGGAGTGGAGCGCTGAAACACCTACCTGCACAGGTATGTTATAACCTCTGTTACTCTCTCTGTGAGACACAATCAAACTGAATATTCTGTGAGACACAACCAAATTGAAACTGGAGACGACCAACTATTTTTGCTGGTCATCAGGACAATGTATGTTTATGTAGAGGTTATAAAGGCTTTATGAATGCATCATGAATGCATATCCTACATAAGGGGGCTACCAAAATTCGACCATTCTTGAGAGGGTTGTAATCAGTGATGTGACCAATCAGTTGATTCAGATTGTTTGACTGTTTTCCTCTGTTGTTCCTTGTTTCCTCCAGCCACACCTGAGCCTCCATTGAACCCCACTATCCTAGGCCTGGCAGCAGGGGGCGCTGTGTCATTATTTGTCCTGTCTCTGGCTGCATGGCTCCTCAAACGAATCAGACAGAAAGGTAAACACAGAAGAAGTCCCTTACACTCACAGTCATTGGCTAGGAATTAGAAAGATAAGAAATTCTAAAATATCTCTGTTTCTTAACACAGATTTGATTCAGAATGGCTTTTTCTTACTTGACAATACTCATCAATATGCTCTCCATTGCCTCCTTCCAGCTAGATCTGAACAGCAACTACCATTGAGAAACCTTTATAGACCTACAGGAACAGCATCGACAGCCTCATATAGAGTCCAACAACAACAGCAGGAACAACAACTGCCTGTATTTTTATGACAACTTGTCTGTCTCCCTGTATCCTCACGACAACCTGTCTGTCTCCCTGTATCCTCATGACAGCTTGTCTGTCGCCCTGTATCCTCATGACAACCTGTCTGTCTCCCTGTATCCTCATGACAACTTGTCTGTCTCCCTGTATCCTCATGACAACTTGTCTGTCTCCCTGTATCCTCATGACAACTTGTCTGTCTCCCTGTTTCCTTGTTACAACTTGTCTACTCCCTGCATCCTCATGACAACTTGTCTGTCTCCCTGTATCCTCATGGCATCTTTTTTGTCTCCCTGTATCCTCATGACAGCTTGTCTGTCTCCTGTATCCTCATGACAACCTGTATGTCCCCCTGTATCCTCATGACAACCTGTCTGTCTCCCTGTATCTTCATGACAACCTGTCTGTCTCCCTGTATCCTCATGACAACCTGTCTGTCTCCCTGTATCCTCATGACAACCTGTCTGTCTCCCTGTATCCTCATGACAACCTGTCTGTCTCCCTGTATCTTCATGACAACCTGTCTGTTTCCCTGAATCCTCATGACAACCTGTCTCCCTGTATCCTCATGACAACCTGTCTGTCTCCCTGTATCTT
The DNA here is from genome assembly GCF_018296145.1 of Oncorhynchus tshawytscha. NCBI lineage: Eukaryota > Metazoa > Chordata > Actinopteri > Salmoniformes > Salmonidae > Oncorhynchus > Oncorhynchus tshawytscha. The sequence continues at coordinate 83,984,522 of NC_056433.1, forward strand.
CGTGACAACCTGTCTGTCTCCCTGTATCCTCTCAAGCTGTGCATATCCTTGAATAAAAATGCAGAAACACAGTAGTGGGTTAGTCAAATTCTACACTGTTATAACAAAACCTAACTCAATGAAATGCACTTGAAATAGAGGTTGACTTGACATAGTACATTTGTCAACTGTTAGCTTACAATATTATGACTAATTAATAGATTATACACCCCATTATTCATGACAACAAATGCTTGATGTGGTGTTAGCCAGACATTTCAAAGGAGTGAAAGAGACATTTCAACACCAGCTCAGTATCTGTGAGTCTCTGCCCAGGCCAGAGGCTGTTGTTGATGACTGCTTCCTCAATCTTTGTTTCCTGTTGCAGCCCGGGCTTTGGGCTTTGGGCTTTGGGCTCTGGCACCTACTCAGAGACGCTCTTATCTGTCTGACCGACACAATAGGATAGAGTCCAGATATCTAAAAGAGGGAGAACGTTACCAAGTTGGAACTTCCAGAGTAGCCTGGAATGAATGATGAAAGGTTTCTTTGGCCGTTGTTGTAATGTGGCGTGTGTGTGTGTGTATATTATATACACTGCTCAAAAAAATAAAGGGAACACTAAAATAACACATCCTAGATCTGAATGAATGAAATATTGTTATTAAATATGTTTTTCTTTACATAGTTGAATGCTGACAACAAAATCACACAAAAATTAGCAATGGAAATCAAATTTATCAACAAATGGAGGTCTGGATTTGGAGTCACACTCAAAATTAAAGTGGTAAACCACACTACAGGCTGATCCAACTTTGATGTAATGTCCTTAAAACAAGTCAAAATGAGGCTCAGTAGTGTGTGTGGCCTCCACGTGCCTGTATGACCTCCCTACAACGCCTGGGCATGCTCCTGATGAGGTGGCGGATGGTATCCTGAGGGATCTCCTCCCAGACCTGGACTAAAGCATCCGCCAACTCCTGGACAGTCTGTGGTGCAACGTGGCGTTGGTGGATTGAGCGAGACATGATATCCCAGATGTGCTCAATTGGATTCAGGTCTGGGGAACGGGCGGGCCAGTCCATAGCATCAATGCCTTCCTCTTGCAGGAACTGCTGACACACTCCAGCCACATGAGGTCTAGCATTGTCTTGAATTAGGAGGAACCCAGGGTCAACCGCACCAGCATATGGTCTCACAAGGGGCCTGAGGATCTCATCTCGGTACCTAATGGCAGTCAGGCTACCTCTGGCGAGCACATGGAGAGCTGTGCTGCCCCCAAAAGAAATGCCACCCCACACCATGACTGACCCACCGCCAAACCGGTCATGCTGGAGGATGTTGCAGGCAGCAGAACGTTCTCCACGGCGTCCCCAGACTCTGTCACGTCTGTCATGTGCTCAGTGTGAACCTGCTTTCATCTGTGAAGAGCACAGGGCGCCAGTGACAAATTTGCCAATCTTGGTGTTCTCTGGCAAATGCCAAACGTCCTGCACGGTGTTGGGCTGTAAGCACAACCCCCACCTGTGGACGTCGGGCCCTCATGCCACCCTCATGGAGTCAGTTTCTGACTGTTTGAACAGACACATGCACATTTGTGGCCTGCTGGAGGTCATTTTGCAGGGCTCTGGCAGTGCTCATCCTGCTCCTCCTTGCATAAAGGCGGAGGTAGCGGTCCTGCTCCTGGGTTGTTGCCCTCCTTCGGCCTCCTCCACATCTCCTGATGTACTGGCCTGTCTCCTGGTAGCGCCTCCATGCTCTGGACACTACGCTGACAGACACAGCAAACCTTCTTGCCACAGCTCGCATTGATGTCCCATCCTGGATGAGCTGCATTACCTGAGCCACTTGTGTGGGTTGTAGACTCCGTCTCATGCTACCACGAGAGTGAAAGCACCGCCAGCATTCAAAAGTGACCAAAACATCAGCCAGGAAGCAAAGGAACTGAGAAGTGGTCTGTGGTCACCACCTGCAGAACCACTCCTTTATTAGGGGTGTCTTGCTAATTGCCTATAATTTCCACCTGTTGTCTATTCCATTTCCACAACAGCATGTGACATTTATTATCAATCAGTGTTGCTTCCTAAGTGGACAGTTTGATTTCACAGAAGTGTGATTGACTTGGAGTAACATTGTGTTGTTTAAGTGTTCCCTTTATTTTTTTGAGCAGTGTGTATATATATATCTATATCTATCTGGAACTGTCCCCAACTATACAGGAGTCCTTTCCTCCCCCAGTCTCTCCCCTGTGTGCTGCCATTCTCGCAGCTTTATGGGACTCCTACAGCTGGTGATCAATCAGCCCTTGATTACTACCAGCCCCAATTAGACCTGGCCGGAGAGCCTGTCGAGACCTGGCACGTCCAGCAGAGGGAGCCATCGCCTCGTGATGTATACTCCGTTTGTCACCAGGCCTTGACGAGTCTCCCCCTGGTGGATGACCTGCTGTACGCCACAATATGCACAGAGTACCAGAGAGCAGTATCATTTCATCCAATTGATAAGACTAGAAACATATCGTTTGGAGACTTACCTGCAGAAGAGCATCACATTTTAAACTTACAATGGTACGTACTGTTGAGAGAATTGGTTTATGCCTTAAAATTAAGATGCACCAGTTAGTTTATATACATTTCAGACAGCCAATGCATTTATCAGTCTGTAAGGTATTGCTTGATGTTGTCTCCACAGGACTTCTTCTCTGCATCACAGCAAACCAGAAGCCTCAGCTCATGGATCACCCTCATCCTCCTGTACTCAAGTAAGAAACACATTTCAATAGATCGATGCATTTCTAAAATCCCACTCATGTAAACTCATTCATGTACTGTATGTCAATATGGACCTTTTTGTCATTCCTCAGTTGTCACCATGTGCACTAGAGTAGAGGGCTGGTCCTACCATCACTCCAACAAAACTATGAAATGGGACACTGCTAGAAACATTGCAGCTAGCGACAGGAACGAGCTGCAACAAACACTCAAACTGGACAGTTTTATCTCAATCTCTTCATTCAATGACTCAAATAATGGACATACTTACTGACAGTTGTGGCTGCTTTGCGTGATGCATTGTTGTCTCTACCTTATTGCGCTTTGTGCTGTTGTCTGTGCCCAATAATGTTTGTATCATGTTTAGTCCTGCTACCATGTTGTGTTGCTACCATGCCGTGTTGTCATGTGTTGCTGCCTTGCTATGTTGTTCTCTTATGTCTCTCATTATGTATGTAGTGTTGTGGTGTCTCTCTTGGTCGTGATGTGTAATTTGTCCTATATTTATATACATATTTATTTTTAATCACAGCCCCCGTCCCCGCAGGCCTTTTGGTAGGCTGTCATTGTAAATAAGAATTTGTTCTTAACTGACTTGTGGATATGGGCTGATAGACTTGCCCAGTCTTTCAAAAACAGTGTCATGGTTAAGTTCACAAAATCAAACTTTTATTTGTATGTGGCACGAGTAACACTAAGTGACCACAGTTATGTGACTAGTCTGACCACACAGGCTAAACCACGGCAATCATCATTATAACTGACCACACAGGCTAAACCACGGCAATCATCATTATAACTGACCACACAGGCTAAACCACGGCAATCATCATTATAACTGACCACACAGGCTAAACCACGGCAATCATCATTATAACTGACCACACAGGCTAAACCACGGCAATCATCATTATAACTGACCACACAGGCTAAACCACGGCAATCATCATTATAACTGACCACACAGGCTAAACCACGGCAATCATCATTATAACTGACCACACAGGCTAAACCATGGCAATCATCATTATAACTGACCACACAGGCTAAACCACGGCAATCATCATTATAACTGACCACTTAGGCTAAACCACGGCAATCATCATTATAACTGACCACACAGGCTAAACCACGGCAATCATCATTATAACTGACCACACAGGCTAAACCACGGCAATCATCATTATAACTGACCACACAGGCTAAACCACGGCAATCATCATTATAACTGACCACACAGGCTAAACCACGGCAATCATCATTATAACTGACCACACAGGCTAAACCACGGCAATCATCATTATAACTGACCACACAGGCTAAACCACGGCAATCATCATTATAAAAACAAATGGTCGTGTTATATGAAATGCCCAACAGGAGCTCAGTATTAAATGTAAGTTTTTTTTTTTTTTAATCAAACAGAACTTGTCAGTGGTCCACTGTAAACAATGACTGTATGTTGTACTTGGCAGCAACAGAGTGGATTGGAACATGGGAGTGTTCATTTGGAACCGTCATATTACATTACTGTTATAAAAGTAAGTATTTTCCCGTTTACTAGTACTTAACCTAGTCGATTCGTCCTTTGCTCTTATGAGCCTTCAAACGTATTGACAGTTTTTGTACTCATCACTGCATGGACTTTGATGTCAAGTAGATTGATACATTGCTAGGTTTTCGTTTATAAAGCCCTTTTACAAAAACAATCACTGTACCTAACATCATTACTAACCTTTAGACTTATGAGCTCCCCCCCCCCTCTCAGGGATGATTAACTCTGGAAATTCCTTTGGTTTCTACTGAGTTAGGTAAATCAGCTTTTAGTTTTCTCACACCTTATTTGTTGAGCAATCTTCAAAATGTTCTGAAATGTGACGTTTCGGTGCTTCTAAGGTAACTCAGAAAATTGATTGAGGACCTTCCTACTGATGAATGTGTTTGTTTTTTGACCGTTTTTCTTTCTGATTGCACTTTGTATTTTATAGTTTAATGTGTATATTTTCTGTCATTTTTGTAATTCAGGGCTCATCTGTAAAAGAGACCTTAGTCTCAGTATGACTTCCAGATCAAATAAAGGTTAAATAAGTGTCCCCTGTGGCTAGGCCAGGTAAACCACATAGGCCTACTAATACACCAGGTTTAAAGCCACTGAGCTAAGATGTTCATTTGGAATAGCCCCATCACATGGAGTATATCACGCTGCAGGCCGTATCTCCATGTCCTGCTGTATTACAGATAATGGGGTTACAGGTGAGAGCATTCCCCACTCCTTCAGCCTCCATTTTCCCCAGGTACTCCTTATCAGGCCTCTGGAAGCCCTCCTTGACACTGGGGGGCAGAGAGTTGAGCAGCCCCTCCTCTACCAGCAGTCCACTAGGCATCAGGCTGTGGCACTCCTCCAGCTCGGCAGGAAGGCTCTCCAGCTGGTTCCCCCTCAGGTCCAACACCACCAGGTTGGTCAGCTCACCCACCTGCACGGTTGAGATCAATTCCATTTCACTTCAGAAGCCTTTCCCAGAATTGTTTGTGTTATCAAGTCAACTCCTTTTCACTGGAATGAGTGACAAGGTGTTGGCATGATAGCACAAACAGACTTGCACTCAGGCTATTCAATTCAGGAACAATACAATATCTTTTATTGTCCATGTACATGGAAATTCATTTAGTGAAATCAGCATACAAACACACAACAAACAATGCAAACATGCAATATGGAAAACCCTGGAATGATACTTTATTTTTTAAAATTCTACTAGGCAAGTCAGTTAAGAACTAATTCTAATTTTCAATGACGGCCTAGGAACAGTTCAGGGTCAGAACGACAGATTTTGTACCTTGTCAGCTCGGGGATTTGAACTTGCAACCTTTCGGTTACTAGTCCAATGCTCTAACCACTAGGCTACCCTGCCGCATAAATAATTATTCACAGTCCCTGCCATCTACAGTCCAACCATGTATTGGGCCTAAATCTGTCCTATAGAAAACCATTGAGGAAAATCTGAATTTCAGTTGACTTCCTGAATTGAAATAGAATTGACCCCAACTCTGCTCACTTACCTGGTGGGGGACCACTGACAGGTTGTTGTGACCTAGCAGTAGGGACTGGAGGGACTTACACTGGAACATACCTTCTGGGAGATGGTCAATCTGAGGTATAAGAGATTAAAACAAATAGATTCTGATTATAAAGTTGTAATTCAGCCTGTCGTTCTGATGTCTCTCTCTCTCTCAAAAAAAAGGTACCTATATTTTAATAGGCAAGTCAGTTAAGAACAAATTCTTATTTTCAATGACGGCCTAGGAACAGTGGGTTAACTGCCTGTTCAGGGGTAGAACGACAGATTTGTACCTTGGGGATTCGAACTTGCAACCTTTCGCTTATTAGTCCAACGCTCTAACCACTAGGCTACCCTGCCGCCCCATATATTACCTTTCTCTCAATACAATGATTTAACACTCAGTTTTTACACTTGCTTTATAAATCTTTTAGGGTTGTGGGTTAAGTTAACACAATCAAATAGCCTACACAACTACAATGATGTCCACGCGTCAGTATAAAAAGAAAGTTCCCCCCAAAAAACTTGATTAATGAATGAACACATGAAATGCGTAATCGTAATCATATATAATATGCATACATTATTGTTAGACACATTGAGGAGCTGCAGTCTCTTCAGTTCCTGTATTTCAATAGGAATGGCAGACAGCTTGTTGTGACTGAGGTCTAGCAGATAGAGTCTGCTGCACAGGAACAGCTGCGGTGGCATGCAGCTGATGAGGTTATGACCCAGATGAAGCTGCTCCAGGTTGCCCAGCACGCCGACGTGGACAGGGATGTAAGTGATACTGTTGTACTTCAGCTTCAGGACAGAGAGCTTGGGAAGGTGCTGGAAACTGATGATCTCCTCAATGGTTTTGAGGTTGTTCCCTTTGAGGTCTATTTCTTGCAGGTTCTTCAGGCTGAAGATAGGACTCGGTATCCGCTGGAGATCACAGTTCAGTAGCTCCAAGCAGGTGAGCTGTGACATCATTTTCAGACTCTGCAGGACAGAGAGTTGGGTGCCTTCGTTGTCGACGGAAAGCTTCTGTATCGAGGGTATTGAGTTGGTAATGACTTTCGGCATGGCGGTGATGGTGCACTTGATGAATAACACCTTCAGATTCTTGAGCTTGGGTAGGCTGTTGACGAACGTTGTGTTGTCCTGATTGAAGATATTTCCATACAGATAGAGCTCAGTCAGGTTACGCAAACTGAACACCCACCAGGGAGCCTGTTCCACCTCTGTGAACTTCATCCTCAGGATCCTCAGGTTCTCAGAGAGAAACCCCAGAGCCATGAGGTCTACGGTGGCAGGAGAATGATCCAGCCAGATCTCTCTCAGGTTCCCAAGCTGCGTAAGCTTCTGCGTGAGCCTAGGATCCGGTATCAGCTGCAGCTTGAGCACCTCTAGCTCCCTGATATCGAACACGGCCTCTGGGATGCCGCTGAGGAGCATGAGATGGAGCTCTATCTGGTCCTGAGCGTTACGCATCACCTTCTGGGTCAGCTTCTCCAAAGGCCACATGTAGTTCAGGTTGAGCTGCCTCAGTTTCTTCTCACTGACCTCTGAGAGGAAGACTGCAAAGCGTTTAGAGAACAGAGGGTTATACTGGTCCAGGAGGTGGAGGATGAAGGCGAAGTCATTCTTGACATCGGGGATGTCGCTAAAGCTGCTCTCCTCCCTCACTGAGTCAAAGGAGTACTCCCTGAGAGAGTTTCTCATCATCCACCAGAAGCTGTAGAAGCAAGTCACGCTGTAAATGACCATCAGTACTGTGTAAACCAAGGAGAGGAGCCAAAAAATGGTGGCCAGTGAGTGAACACAGTGAAAGGGCTGAAACGGCATCAGCGCTTGGGAATCTACCACACAGTCAACGTCAAACAGGATATGTGAGGCTGCGTAAGGGATATAGGCCAAGGTGAACAGCAGAAACACAATCTTGGTGACTATCTGCCTCATATACAAGTGATAAATGATGTCTTTGTCCTCCACGTGTACTTTCAATTTCTTCACCTTCTCAAAGATAGCTTTGGCCTGCTCACCTTCCTTTTTGTCTAAAACGCTAAGAAACTCTGTCCCCATCGGCCTTCTGCTGCTACAGTCTGATGTTGAAGTGGCCTGGAGAGCAGGACTGCACATGCTCATTGAGGGCTGGGCCCCACCCTGCTCTGCCACTGTCTCGGACAAGGCCCGGGTGGTCCAGGGAGAGTCACAGCATTTGTGTAGAATGGAGACAAAGTGCATGAGTCTGGAGCTGGTGCTAGGGTACTTGAACCACAAGTTGCTTATAATCACAAGAGCCAGAGTCTCTAGCATCACGACGTAAGGGAAGAACTTGGCGAACCAGTGGAGTTGTTTTTCGTAGCACACGGCGTCAATGTAAGCATACTGCTGAAGATCTAGCTTGTAAAGGCCCTTGGGGAGGAGAGGGAAGCTGGCTTCAGTAGTGGCATTCCTTAATGTGGTGCCTCTATGGTTAAAAACCACACAGAAGTCATCTGATGTCATCTGACAGGGGACGCAGACGATCTTGCGGAGGGTGACCTGCAGGGCATTTAAACATAAGGAAGCATCAGAAACTTCATAATAACCTGGAACTAAAGCCTTATACACTGGGAGACAGATGGAATTACATTGAAAATCGCATTAAAAGACAAATGAAAAATGTTCTGTTAAAATTCCTTGCCTGCAGAGTTCCTCCGAGGGTTCCGATTGAGAACATCATGATGGATAGGTAGTGGCTGAAGACATCCCACCAGGGCTGGAGAACACGGTACAGGGACTGGCCCTGAGCAAAGTCCTTCAGCTCACCTTCTGAGAGCATCTCAGCTGCCTACATGGGAAAAGACTCATACATAAAGGAAGGGATAATAACAGTGTATTAAAAGCAACAACAAAAAAATGTTTTAAGTGATAAATTAGGCTGGTTAAAAGCCCCAAAAACAACAAGGAAACATGAAGACCACAAGGCCTAACCTCCCCTATGCTCTACCAGGGTTTTGTGCAAATAAAACTAATATGAGTCAATTGGTTACAACAATGAGTTTGAAAAACAGTTTTGAGTTTAAACTCTGAAGAAAGTGTAGGGCAGGAGAGGCTGCCTGTAAAGTTAAGAATACTTGTTTGATTTTCATGAAAAAGTGAGAGCCGATGTACTGTACTTTTTTGTGTTTACTAATCAATAATTGTGTTATTAGCATTTTTACCAGTAATGTTGTATTATCAAAATATGTTTAGAAGCTAGCTACAGTAGCTGCCTTAATTAATATGGCCCTCATCTAACGTTACATGACAGCTAGCTAACGTCAGCTAGTTAGCTTAAGTGTAGCTAGCTAGCTAATGATGTTAACCTAAACAATACCTGTGACTAGCTAAATAGTAACACAAAAAACATTGATAAAAACCGTAGCTACTTCTATTGGTATTTTCTTTGAAGAACAATACGAAACTTTGTGTGAATCTGCTGGCACACTGTTGGTTAGCTAAAAACATCACAGATATAACGAGAAAATATTTGATAATATTGTAACGACCCTGGGTTTATAAGCGCGGAAATCGACTCTGCCGTTCGAGCATGTTTTTGTGGCACAGTCGATAGCGCGCCCGACCTCGGGCTCGAAGGTAGACGGTTCGAGACCTGCTCCCGGCTGTTTCCTTACAATATCTAACTATCTAACAAGCTGGAAGAGAGTAGGAGAAAAAAACAACAACATGAACTGCCGATGAGTATTATTGACTAAGTGACAGCCCGCTGCAAATTGAGGAGATACAACATCTATTTAGGAATATTAAAACACTTCCTGATTTTTTTCTTTTTTCTCCCTATCATCAGATCCAACTATAAACGGTCAATTACGAATAAGAGTATGGCCAGGTTGGCATACACCTGGTCTTTTTCAAAGGTCAGCCACCTCGACCTTGATGACAGCCTGGACACAAGGGGGTGGACATAATATAGTACACTCTTGATGTTATGTTTCGTATGATATGTATTAATTTGTGGATGTTAATCATCCATTGCGTATGATATGTTACGAATTGCAATTCCTACAATGTTACGAATTGCTACGAATATTGTTACGAATTCCAATTTGTTGTGGCTAACACTAGCAATGTGGTCGAAGGCTCCATATGGAGGGTGTGACACAATTGCGGAGCCTCCGGAGGGGTTGCAGAGGCCAAATTTAGCTCTGTACCGCATCGCCGTGAGCCTCCCAAATTGTGTAACAATGCAGAGAACTCCGTATAGCCCCCGTTGACATAACTGATGGACGGTAGATGGGGACGGGAGGTCCAGTATAAACACAAACTCACTTCCTTGACAACGTCCTTCACAACATCTCTGCTCAACAGCTCTGTGCTGCTCCGCGAGGCCCAATAAGTATGAATGCCTTGACTTCTGCAGATGCCGTATCACTGACATCAGATTGACAGCATATTTTAGCTAACATCCCAAGTAGTTACAAAGTAGCTAAAAAAAGTAGTAAGTAGTTGCAAAGTTGCCTAAATGCTAAAGTTGTCCATGATGAGATTTGAACAAGGGTCTAGCCAATGAGACCCAGCTGCGACCTTAAAAGGCCTTCAGACCTGTAACCCATCCATTTCAACACCATACCTAAACGTTTTATGACATCTAAAGAGAAGACGTGAGTTGTGTAGTTAATGGACTCTCACATGCTGTTTATATCTTGTAGCGTTGTGCTTCTAGCGAACATGTAAGCTAAAATACAATTTATGCTTGATCGGCGAATGCGGTCGGAAGCTTCATTTGGAGGATGTGACTCAATCGCAGAGGACAAATCATCTCCGTACCGCATCGCCATGCGCCCCTCAAATTGTTTAACAATGGGGCTCCATATAACTCCGTATTGACATGAATAGTTGAAAGTAGGTGGGGGCGGTACGTCCTGTATTCACAAACTCACTTTCTTGACAGTTTCCTTCACAATAGTTCTGCTCTGCTAAGAGCAAGAACCAACCCTGAGATCGGCAGAAGCTGCATGCAGTAAATGCTGCACAGCCACTTCAGATTACGGATGACCATATGCAGAGCCTTTAAATATGGGGGGAAAAATGCATATTAGTGTGTGCAATGTCTGACCTTTGCAGGATTAATGTAGGCAGCATGGTCAAAACCGATGGCCCTGCAGCATTTACAGTGATACTTCTTGCGCTTGGCGGAGCAACACGGGCCTGTTGAGCAGAGTTGTTATGAAGGTGGTTGTCAAGGAAGTGAGTTTGTGTTTATACAGGACCTCCAGCAAAAACAAAAAAAAGTGTTTAAAAACACCGAAACGCATGCACAGGCATTTATTATATTAAAGGTTGCATTGGCAACCAATCATGTCAATGCGGAGCTATACGGTGCCCTCCACATTCTTATAACATTTGGGAGGCGCAATCGGTGGAACTTAATTTGGCCTCTGGATGCCTATGGAGGCACCGAAATTGCGTCACACCCTCTGACCACATTTTCTGATCAATTATACATTGGCTTTTGGACCTATTTGTTAGGTTTGGGAGTTTGATTTGTTATTATTAGCTTGTAACTAACACATATACTTAATACAGTCTTCTGTATTGCTATTTTTAGCCTATGCATTGCTACATGTGCATTTATTGAGTGTTACCATTGATTGTTATTTAAGCAGTATTTATCACTGATGAAATGATTTATATAGCATTACATGCACATAGATCCTATTCAATTCAATCATACAGTTGAAGTCAGAAGTTTACATACACTTAGGTTGGAGTCATTAAACCTCATTTTTCAACCACTCAATAAATTTCTTGTTAACAAACTATAATTTTGGCAAGTCGGTTAGGACATCTACTTTGTGCATAACACAAGTAATTTTTCCAACAATTGTTTACTGTCAGATTATTTAATTTATAATTCACTGTATCACAATTCCAGTGGGTCAGAAGTTTACATACACTAAGTTGACTGTGCCTTTAAACAGCTTGGAAAATTATGTCATGGCTTTAGAAGCTTCTGATAGGCTAATTGACATCATTTGAGTGAGTGAGTCAATTGGAGGTGTACCTGTGGATGTATTTCAAGGCCTACCTTCAAACTCAGTGCCTCTTTGCTTGACATCATGGGAAAATCAAAAGAAATCAGCAAGACTTCAGAAAAAAAAATTGCAGCTCTCCACAAGTCTGGTTCATCCTTGGGAGCAATTTCCAAATGCATGAAGGTACCACGTTCATCTTTACAAACAATAGTAAGCAAGTATAAACACCATAGGACCACGCAGCCGTCATACCGCTCAGGAAGGAGACGCGTTCTGTCTCCTAGAGATGAACGTGCTTTGGTGTGAAAAGTGCAAATCAATCCCAGAACAACAGCAAAGGACCTTGTGAAGATGCTGGAGGAAACAGGTACCAAAGTATCTATTTTCACAGTAAAACGAGTCCTATATCGATGTAACCTGAAAGGCCGCTCAGCAAGGAAGAAGCCACTGCTCCAAAACGGCCATAAAATAGCCAGACTACGGTTTGCAACTGCACATGGGGACAAAGATCGTACTTTTTGGAGAAATGTCCTCTGGTCTGATGAAACAAAAATAGAACTGTTTGGCCATAATGACCATTGTTATGTTTGGAGGAAAAAATGATGTGGATATATTGAAGCAACATCTCAAGACATCAGTCTTGAAGTTAAAGCTTGGTCACAAATGGGTCTTCGAAATGGACAATGACCCCAAGCATACTTCCAAAGTTGTGGCAAAATGGCTTAAGGACAAGAAAGTCAAGGTATTGGAGTGGCCATCTCAAAGCCCTGACTTCAATCCCAAAGACAATTTATGGGCAGAACTGAACTGAAAAAAACTGAACTGAAAAAGCGTGTGCGAGCACGCTTTTTACACCAGCTCTGTCAGGAGGAATGGGCCAAAATTCACCCAATTTATTGTGGGAAGCTTGTGGAAGGCTACCCGAAATGTTTGACCCAAGTTAAACAATTTAAAGGCAATGCTACTAAATTCTAATTGAGTGTATGTAAACTTCTGACCCACTGGGAATGTGATGAAAGAAATAAAAGCTGAAATAAATCATTCTCTCTACTATTATTCTGAAATTTCACATTCTTAAAATAAAGTGGTGATCCTACCTGACCTAAGAAAGGGAATTTTTTACTAGGATTAAATGTCAGGAATTTGAAAAACTAAGTTTAAATGTATTTGGCTAAGGTGTATGTGAACTTCCGACTTCAACTGTATGTGTCATTCTATGGTTACATCACTAGCTCTAGTGTATGCCAGTAGCCATGCCTTTAAATAAATAACACAGATTTTTGAGCAATATCATTTATAGGTGCCTAATGAATTAGAACAGGGGTTCCCAAAATGCTTTGCATCATATACCTTTAAAAAAAAAAGAATATTATAGCAAATTCATCAGGGATCCCCTCATGATATCAGAACACAACTCCTTCAAGGTGTGAAAACAATACTCAACAAACATTTTTACTATGACTTCTGCAGTGCTTGGCCAGACTAATCAGAACTTGGGCCCTGGAAAATAACATTTTATAGGCTCCACTCTTGGCATATCAGAGAGAAAAAAATACAGGTTTAAAGCTAATTTCTTACAAATGTACACATTTTGCCATGGGACAGAGAGAAGTTGTTGAAGTTTTAAAGCAAAATTCTTGCAATTCTACACATTTTGCAAAGGAGCAGAGTGTGCCATTTGCAATTTTAAAGCTTAAATTACAGTGCATGTACAGTTGTGGCCAAAGGTTTTGAGAATGACACAAATATTAATTTTCACAAAGTCTGCTTCTCAGTTTGTATGATGGCAATTTGCATATACTCCAGAATGTTATGAAGAGTGATGAGATGAATTGCAATTAATTGCAAAGTCCCTCTTTGCCATGCAAATGAACTGAATCTCCAAAAAGCATTTCCACTGCATTTCAGCCCTGCCACAAAAGGACCAGCTGACATCATGTCAGTGATTCTCTCTTTAACACAGGTGTGCGTGTTGACGAGGAAAAGTCTGGAGATCACTCTGTCATGCTGATTGAGTTCGAATAACAGACTTGAAGCTTCAAAAGGAGAGTGGTGCTTGGAATCATTGTTCTTCCTCTGTCATCCATTGGTACGTGCAAGGAAACACCTGCTGTCTTCATTGCTTTGCACAAAAAGGGATTCACAGGCAAGGATATTGCTGCCAGTAAGATTGCACCTAAATCAACCATTTATCGGATCATCAAGAACTTCAAGAAGAGCGGTTCAATTGTTGTGAAGAAGGCTTCAGGGCGACCAAGAAAGTCCAGCAAGCGCCAGGACCGTCTCCTAAAGTTGATTCAGCTGCGGGATCGGGGCACCACCAGTACAGAGCTTGCTCAGGAATGGCAGCAGGCAGGTGTGAGTGCATCTGCACGTACAGTGAGGCGAAGACTTTTGGAGAATGGCCTGGTGTCAAGAAGGACAGCAAAGAGGCCACTTCTCTCTTGGAAAAACATCAGGGACAGACTGATATTCTGCAAAAGGTACAGGGATCAGACTGCTGAGGACTGGTGTAAAGTCATTTTCTCTGATGAATCCCCTTTCCGATTGTTTGGGGCATCGGAAAAAAGCTTGTCCGGAGAAGACAAGGTGAGCGCAACCATTAGTCCTGTGTCATGCCAACAGTAAAGCATCCTGAGACCATTCATGTGTGGGGTTGCTTCTCAGCCAAGGGAGTGGGCTCACTCACAATTTTGACTAAAAACACAGCCATGAATAAAGAATGGTAGCAACACATCCTCAGAGAGCAACTTCTCCCAACCATCCAGGAACAGTTTGGTGACGAACAATTTCTTTTCCAGCATGATGGAGCACCTTGCCATAAGGCAAAAGTGATAACTGAGTGGCTCGGGGAACAAAACATTGATATTTTGGGTCCATGGACAGGAAACTCCCCAGACCTTAATCCAATTGAGAACTTGTGGTCAATCCTCAAGAGGCGGGAGGACAAACAAAAAAACCCCACAAATTCTGACAAACTCCAAGCATTGATTATGCAAGAATGGGCTGCCATCAGTCAGGATGTGGTCCAGAAGTTAATTGACAGCATGCCAGGGTGGATTGCAGAGGTCTTGAAAAAGAAGGGTCAACACTGCAAATATTGACTCTTTGCATCAACTTAATGTAATTGTCAATAAAAGCCTTTGACACTTATGAAATGCTTGTAATTATACACCAGTATTCCATAGTAACATCTGACAAAAATATCTAAAGACACTGAAGCAGCAAACTTTGTGGAAATTAATATTTGTGTCATTCTCAAAACTTTTCGCCACGACTGTATGTTCATAATAACATTTGGGGGGGGATTGAGTTGAAAAAATGTATCATTGATGGATTACTGTGGATACCAATATCCCTGTGAGCCTCCCAGGCCCATGTTGTGCATCTAAAAGTTAAGAACATTGTGGATGAACAATATTACATTGTATTGTATTGAACACTCAGAATTCCACAGAATTATTGTCCAAAATTCGTTTAGTCTGTTGTTGCTAGCAATATTAAAAAACTGAATTGTAAAAAAAAAAAAAAAATCGTCAGCAAGACCCCACTTTGGGAACCCCTATACAGTGCACGTTACATTTCTTTAGTCCTATCCCTTTATATGTAACCGAGTGGTAGGTCTGAATTGGTCTGAAACACAATTTGCTACATTTACCTTTAATGTGGCTGGAGCTGGAGAGAAGTCGACACACTCATTTTCCCCTTGGAATCCACATTTTCCTCCAGTTAAATATCGTAGGTCTATTCTTCAGTTGTAAGTATGCTTGCAATGTCCTAAAGTCAGTTTCAAGTACATGTGTCATTCTATTTAGCTTTGCTCGCTTTTGTTCAGAAATAATTTCAATGACGTGCAGTGAAGTTTCATGACAAAATTCATGAAATATATAACGTTACTGCTATTTGCTGCGGATATTTTGATACATTTGGCTTCCCAATACATATGGGATTCTTATTAATGTTGTACGTTTCGTAACTGATTACTTTGCGATTTAAAACTATTACGTATTATAACTTTATAAACGTTTTAATTTTAAACATGTATATCAGACTCTCTGAATCACGAAAGTGTCAATCATTAATGGTGTTCAATTGTATAACTACGAACCATTCTATTCACTGATTCGATTGGTCAGAGTTGGGGGTGGGGATAATTTGACGTGTAGAATCTTACGACGCAAAACATGAACTAGTTTTGCTTAACGCGTCTCCTCTCTATTTGCAAGTAAGTGAATTAGAATTTTCAGCTGCATATTTTATGATCCGTGCTATCCGGAATACTTGGAACGTCCCGTTGTATTGGGTTTGGAGCTCTGCAACCAGAGCCCGACGGGCCCCGACATTATACATTGCTTTAGGGCCGGGTAAGGCCTTTTTTTAAACATGATCAATTACTAGGGTACCGGCATGGTTTGGGTATCACTAAATTGATCACTAAATATTTTGAAGCTGAGCCGTTTCCATGTGCTCTACTGCACTGCACAGTTCAGTCATATGACTAAGATCATAACATGGTGTCAGAAGTGCTTTAACCTTGCCAAATATAAATCAGGAAAAAAGCTACAAAATAAGGAATTTTTCCGCCTCATTTACATTTGTAAATATAATATTTGACCAAGAGAATAATAATGTTAATAAATAGTTATGTTATAGTTATGTTATTATACCCTGATGAAGACAGCTTGGCTGTCGAAACGTTGGTATTACATTTTTTGCATCTGAGCTCTTAAGAGTGTGCGGCTCTCTTTTATTTTCAAGTTTCTACTCCGCTAGCCAGCACCTCGTCTTAATAGGTGTGCGTTTCTTTTTCTTCTAATAAATAGTTATGATCAGAATTACAAGGATAGGCATAATTCCATTTAATATCATCAAAGGTTAACATAGGTCATTCTTGAGATTTTATACACAACCATTCATGCATTTTAATCCACAGTTTCCTAGAATGGCAGGATGAAGAAAATAAATGCTCTATAGATTCTGATTCAAAGGACCAAAAAACTCAAGGCATTTTGTCAAAGTTGAGTCTTTTGTGCAATAAATCATTAACAGGGTAGAAGGAAGTAAATATTTTAAAATTAGTTTCTTTAACTTTTGGGATAACTAGACAAGGTAAAAGGTAGGTTCTTTTGACCACAGCATGGGCTGGTCACTTCCATAGCAATATATTGAATTATAATCACCAAAAATGGCTTCATTAACTGTCAATCGTATCCACTTATTGTTGCATTTTTTATTGAAAAAGATTCAAGTCATTAATTTGTTAACTTGGAAAACAGGGAACAACCTCATAATATAACAAAGTGTTCTTAATAAGTCCAAGTAAAGGAAGTGGAATTGCTTTGCAAACCTTCATATATTCTCTCTGAGTAATATTAACCTGAAATTTGCCAATGAACTCATCAAACGGCAAAAAACTCCCCAGTGTTGTCTAACAAATCACATACAAAATTAATACCCTTGTCAAACCAAAGGCCTTTGAAAATCGATTTCCTAATTCATTTTAATAACTCTATTATTCCAAATCAATGTTTTGTGGGGGTAAAAATTGTGTTTGTATATCATTTTCCAGAAGAAAAAATTGCTGGGGAAACTTAGACAATTTCACAGTTAATTTTGGTCAAAATCACATTTCATTAGGAATTCAAACATCTTCCATTATCTCACTGTAATCTAAAATATCTAAAAAAAACAATTGTATATGGTTATGGAAACTCCTTTCTTTCATGGGGCGGCAGGGTAGCCTAGTGGTTAGAGTGTTGGACTCCCGAGCTGGCAAGTCTGTCGTTCTGCCCCTGAACAGGCAGTTAACCCACTGTTCCTAGGCTGTCATTGAAAATAAGAATTTGTTCTTAACTGACTTGCCTATTTAAATAAAGGTAAAATAAAATGAAGCCTGATTGAGTTTCACTGATTATATCATCAAGGCCTTTTCTCAGCCTATTGGCATAGACATGGGCTAGTAACTTATAGTCAGTTGTCAACAACGCTGTCAACAATGTCCAGGTAAAGAGAGTCCTTCTTTGGTTTGGGTATAAGAACTATTAGTCCGCGTCTCAAAGAAGGAGGTAAGATAGCATTAGCAATACCCTCTTTGTAGACCGAAAGCATTAACTCTAATATCAGACCCAAAAATGTTGCTAGAATTCAGGAGTCAGGCCATCCGGTCCAAGTGATTTACCTATAGGCATTTGTTTAATGGCTTGGTCCAACTCCGTAACATCTATTTCAGAATCACAGCGTTTCTTAAACCTTTCTTCTATAGGCTTAACAGAGTTATTAACTGAATCAAAAAAGGAATCCAAGTCGCCTTCTGAAATATGAGATTGATATAATGAACTGTAGAAAGAGTATATTTTCTTATTAATCACTTCAAGATCATCAGATATAGTTGAATTTACATAAAGGGATGTAATACTATTCCAAGTCTGCCTACTCTTCTCCAAATTAAAGAAATAAGATGTTTGTTTTTTTCTTCACCTTTTCCAAATGGATGAAGGCACCCTGCGCCTTATCGTTATCTATCTCATCTAGTTCACGTTGGCTTTTAGCAAGCTCAGCTTTTTATCTATCTCATCTAGTTCACGTTGGCTTTTAGCAAGCTCAGCTTTTTATCTATCTCGTCTAGTTCACGTTGGCTTTTAGCAAGCTCAGCTTTTTATCTATCTCGTCTAGTTCACATTGGCTTTTAGCAAGCTCAGCTTTTTATCTATCTCGTCTAGTTCACATTGGCATTTAGCAAGCTCAGCTTTTTATCTATCTCGTCTAGTTCACATTGGCTTTTAGCAAGCTCAGCTTTTTCATGTTCATTTAAGTCTAGTTTATTGCTCAGCCTGTTAATATCTACAATAATATCCATCTGCTCGGAGAATCTTTTCCGAGCTAGCATTTTACCAGCAGTGATGGCAAGACATCGAATTCTGAATTTAATCATTTCCCATTTGTTAGTAAAAGAAAGAGCAGAATCGAGACAGGTCTCTGCTAATCAGAGTTACCATGTCCGGGAATTGGACTAG